>NC_047095.1:75143321-75239338 GCF_902459505.1 Geotrypetes seraphini
CTGGGTTGAAGAATTTTCTGATTTTACGTAGATTTCTCATGGTTAAAAAAGCTTTCTGGGTCGTCTTGTTGATTTGGGACTGCATTGTGCAACATCTGTCTATTATAACTCCTAGGAGTTTTAGTTCGGGTTGTATTGGGTATTTGGTGTTTTTGATTTTCAGTTCTGTGATGGCAGGCGTTTTGGCCTGTTCGAGCAAGAGGAATTTTGTTTTTTCTGAGTTTAGTTTTAGTTTGTGATCCATCATCCATTTTTTTACTGTATCTAAGGTTGTTTCCAGCTTTGTTGTGGTGGTGGTGGTATCTGATGGGTCGAAGGGGAGGAGTATGGTGATGTCGTCTGCGTAGCTGAAGGATGTGACATTTAGGTTATCTAGAGTGGCTCCTAGGGGAGAGAAAGAGGTTGAAGAGCATAGGTGAGAGTGGTGATCCTTGTGGAACTCCGCAGGGGTTTGCCCATGGCTCTGATTTGATATCATTGTACTTTACCCTGTAGGTTCTTGATTTGAGGAACCCTTGAAACCAATTGTAGACCTTGCCTGAGATCCCTATGGTGTCGAGTATTTGTAGTAATATGGTGTGGTCAACTAGGTCAAATGCTGCGGAGAGGTCTAGTTGTATTAACACCATCTTTTTTCCCTTACTGATGTGTTGCCGGGCTGTATCTAGAAGTGAGACAAGTAGTGTTTCTGTACTATGGTTAGTTCGAAATCCTGATTGTGAGGGGTGGAGTAAGTTATGTTTTCCAGGTAGTTAGTGAGGTATTGAGCTACTAGACCTTCTTTATTTTAACGTATATTGGTATTGAAGCGATAGGTCTGTAGTTGGTGGAGCTATCTATTGGGCCTTTGTGATCTTTCATGATTGGGGTGATTAAGATCTCTCCTAGGTCCTGTGGGAATTGGCTTTCTGTCAATGTGGTTTGAATCCATAGCATGAAGTTAGTTTTGAATGTGATGGAGGCGTTTGATAACAGGTAGGTGGGGCAATTATTTAGGTCGCTGAGGCATGGCTGTATTTATTGTATAGTCAGTTCATATCCGACCAAAGTAGGATTGGGAAGTTGGACCAGCTTCTGTCTGCAACAATGGCTTCCCCTGTTGATGGGTTTGTTGTTATCTTTTCGAGATGGGTGTGTGTGTTGATGAATGCGGTTCTGATGTTGGTGATCTTGTTTTTGAAATGGTCTGCTAGGTGGATTGCTGTCGGTGGGTGGATTCCTTGAGTGGCAAGGTAAGGTTTGGTATCAGTGAGGTTCTTTACTAGGTTGAATAGCTTTTTTGTGTCTGGGGTTTTTGTGCCTATCATTTTGGAGTAGTAGGTTTTCCGTTTTTCCTTGAGTTTGGTTTTGTATTGATTAATTTGATTTCTCCATGCTGTTTTAGAGTGTTCAGAGCTCTTATTTTTTTTCCAGTCTCTTTCAAGTTGTCTGCACAGCTTTTTTTCTTGGAGAAGTTCGGAGTCGAACCATTTATCAGAAGGTCTGCATATTTTAAATTTTAGTTTTTCTGGGGCTAGCTCATTCAGGATGGTTTCGCTTATGGTTCGCCATTGGGATGTAAATTCGTTGGGAGCTATGTTGTTGATGGCGTGGTCTGCTTTATCCCAGAATGTGGAGGGTTCGATTTTTTGGCGTGCTTTGAAGGAGGTTTTTTTTGGAGGTTGCTTGTTAATGCTTTGAGGCCAGTTGATGTTAAAGGTGTATTTATAGTGATCTGACCAGAGGGAGGGGTGCCAGGTCCCATTTGAGATATGGATTTCGGGTTTGTGAGGGTGTTGGGTCATGTAAGCAGCAACATCTAGTTGGTGGCCTTTTTCGTGTGTGGGTTGGGGGTTGAGGATCTGGTAGTTCAGTGCTTTGAGGTATGAGAGAAAATTTAGTACTTGATTAGAGGTGTTATCTTCTAGATGGAGGTTTATGTCTCCTAGGAGTAGGTTATGAGGTGATGTTATGGAATTCTGGTAAATGAATTCTTCGAGAGCTTGTTTGTTTTCATTCCATTTTCCTGGTGTTGAGTAACAGAGGATGCATGTTAATGTTCCTATGAGAGAATCATCGGATAGTTGACAGGCTAGGAGATCTAGGTGGGGGGGGTGGAGTGTTTGTCTAGGGTCTTTATATTAATGTTGTTTTTGAGTATGATGGCTAGACCTCTACCACATTTTTTTTTTCTGCAGATCAGTTCTATTTTGTAACCTGTTGGGCAGAGTTCTGTGATGGTGGGATCGGATTCCGAGGTTAGCCAGGTTTCGGATAGGAATAGGCAGCTTAGTTGTTTTTTAATTATCCAGTCCTTAATAAGGTCTGCTTTTGTGCTTATTGATCTGATGTTCATATATGCACAGGATAATGAGGTGTTGTGTGTTTGGGGAGTGGGTGAGAGGTTTGGGTGGAGGAGATTTTCTTTGGTTTGTGGATGATAGTTGTGGTATGCTGATTTTGGTTTTGGGGGTGGTCTTTTTCCCCAGCTGGTTGGTATGCTGATATGGTTGAGTGAGGAGCAGTCTATCAAGTTTCTGGACGAGTATAGTTTTCTGGTAGGTAGAGGGAACCTAAGGGATTCTGTTAAGGTTGGGATAGAGGATGTATGATATCCTTCTGTTATTCTGTTGGTTAGGAGTAGGAAGAGCAGTAGATGTAGGAGTACGCTTGTAGAAAAAATGGGGGGCATAGTGAATTTTTTGTAGGGTGCAGGAGAATCTGCAGATTGGTGTTTGGTGTGAGGAGTGAGATTCTGAGAGGTGAAGGCAACATTGAGAAGCATCCGTGAGAATGGGAGGTACATTGATAAAATGGTTCATGAGGTATCAAAGGTTTCTATCCGTGGAGAAGAAGAGGCTGTGCTGAGGGAAGACAGCTGGACTCAGATTATGGAACACTGCAAGATTAGTACTATGACTACCCCTGCCTTTGAACTGAAGAACCAGTAAACTGTCCTGGAAGTGGAGGAGATGAGAGCATTCCAAGGAGAGGAAGGACCAGAGCTTGAAATCCCCAAGAGTACTGGATCCGTGACCACTAGGAGGCGTAAGGTAGTGTTTGTTGGCGATTCCCTTCTGAGGTGTCCATCTGCAGACCAGACATGATGTCATGAGAGATATGCTGTCTGCCTGGTACCAAAATCCAAGATGTTATGGAGAGCTTGCTGAGACTCATCAAGCCTGATGACTACTATCGATGCTACTCATCCACATTGGCACTAACAATACTGCCAGGTACCCTTGCAAACGTGTCAAAAGTGACTGTGGCTCTGGGAGAGAAGGTGAAGCAGTCAGATGCGCAGGTGGTATTCTCATCCATCCTCCCTGTCAAGGGTAAGGGCCAGGGCAGAGAAGTTTGCATCCTGGAGATGAATGCTACGGCTATGTGGATGGTGTCATCGAGAGCATTTTGGCTTCCTGGACCATGGGATGACCTTCCAAGGGCTGCTGAGCAGGGATGGTGTGCTTCTTTCAAAGAAGGGAAAAGGTGTCTTCGTCAGCAGGCTAGCTAATCTACTGAAGAGGGTTTTAAACTAGAAGTGATGGGGCAGGGTGATCAAAGCTCCCGGGTGAGTATAAGCCCTCAGGTAAGTAAATCACTGAATACTTCTACACCAGGGATCTCAAAGTCCCTCCTTGAGGGCCACAATCCACTTGGGTTTTCAAGATTTCCCCAATGAATATGCATTGAAAGCAGTGCATGCACATAGATCTTATGCATATTCATTGGGGAAATCCTGAAAACCCGACTGGATTGCGGCCCTCAAGGAGGGACTTTGAGATCCCTGCTCTACACGGATGGGAAAAGGGGGTAATATCTGGAAAAGAGTATTTACTAATGCTCAAAGTATGGGAAACAAGATTCTGGATCTAGATACTGTGATGGAAGAAGAGGAGTTGGATATAGTGACAATCACAGAGATATGGTTCACAGAGAACCATGACTGGGCTGTAGTTATACCGGGCTATAATCTGTTCAGGAAAGACAGGGTAGGAAGAAAAGGAGGAGGAATAGCATTATATGTTAAAGATCATATTAAAGCCATACAATTGCAAGATCTGCAGGGCAAGGAAGAGGCACTGTAGATCAATTTGGAAAGAGGGAATGATTAATATATTTACATTGATGTGATATGTAGGCCTCCTTCACAGACAGAAGTACACTTCCTCCTCCCCATTCGCGGTTTCTGCACTCGCGATTTCACATAATCGCAATTTTTTTCTGGAGAGGGGGGAAATAAAAAAAACACATATTTTTTACCTCCCTGCTACCTTCCCGGCCTTACCTGGTGGTCTAGTGGGCTTTCAGGGCAGGAGCGATCTTCCTACGCTCCTGCCCCGTGCAGATCGCCATGAGGAAATGGCTGTAGGGAGTTCCCGTCATAGTCTCGAGAGACTATGGGAACTCACAGCAGCCATTTCCTCATGGCGATCTGACGGGGCAGGAGCGTAGGAAGATCGCTCCTGCCCCGAAAGCCCTCTAGACCACCAGGTAAGGTCGGAAAGGCGGCAGGGAGGTGGGGGTGGGTCAGAGCTGGATAATCGCAGTTTTTCGCCATTCACGGTCCAGCTGTGTCCGTATCCCCTGCGAATAACGAGGGAGAAGTGTAGATAGAGATTTAATAGTAGACATTCAGAATGTATCTAAAAAAGGGGAAATCTTGCTAATAGGTGATTTTTAACATGCTGGATGTTGACTGGGGAGTCTTGTAGAAGAAGGGATATTCTGGATTCTCTACAAGGAGAACTGTTCCAGCAGTTGATAATGGAACCCACACGGGATGGGGTCATACTGGACTTATTGCTTACAAACAGGGAAAGTGTTTCTAATGTTACGATGGGTGATCATTTGGCATCCAGTGATCACTGCATGGTATGGTTTAATATTAAGATGGGTATAGAGGGGGCTCATTCAAAAGCAAAGGCTCTAGACTTTTAAACAACTAACTTTGTTTGGATGGGGGTTTACGTCAAGGAATTGTCTGGATGGGAACATCTGGAAGGAGTGGAAATGCGGTGGGTGAAACTGAAAGGAGCAATTGTAAGGGTGACAAACCTTTTTGTGAGGCAAATAAGTAAAATTAAGAGGAAAAGAAGGCCGCTTTGGTTCTCAAAAGTAGTAACTGAGAAGGTAAGGAATAAGAGGATAGCTTTCATAAATTACAAAAGATTTCAGAAAGAGGAAGACAGGCAAAAATACTTGGAAAAGTTAAGAAAGGCTGGTCATGTAGTCAGGAAAGCAAAGATTCAAATGGAAGAAAAAAATAGCTGACACAGTAAAACGGAGAGACAAGACAAAAAAAAAAGAAGCTGATAAAGAAAGGGCTGAATTGCTTAACAAATATTTCTGTTCTGTGTTCACAGCTGAAGCGGCGGGAGTGGGACCGCAGAAGACAAACATGAATAGGGATGGAGGAGTAGTAAACCCTAATCAATTTTCAGAGGGTTGCGTTCATGAGTAGCTAGCTAAAATAAAGTTAGACAAAGTGATGGGAGCGGATGGTGTACATCCTAAGGTGCTGAAGGAACTTAGTGAAGTTCTGGTAGCTCTGCTGACTGACCTTTTCAATGAGTCTCTAGTGTCGGGAGTGGTACCAGAGGACTGGAGAAGGGCGGATGTGGTCCCTCTCCACAAAAGTGGAAGTAAGGAAGGAGTAGAGAATTACAGGCCAGTAAGTCTGACTTCTGTGATAAGCAAATTAATAGAAACACTTTTAAAACAGAGAATAGTCAAGCTTCTTGAATCCTGTGGATTACAGGACCGGAGGCAACATGGATTTACTAGAGGTAGGTCTTGTCAGACAAATCTGATAAATTTCTTTGACTGGGTGACCAGAGAATTGAATAGAGGATGTGCGCTAGATGTGGTGTATTTAGATTTTAGCAAAACCTTTGACAGTGTTCCACACAGACTTCTAATAAATAAACTGAGTGCCCTTAGGATGGGTCCCAATGTGATGGACTGGGTCGAGAACTAGTTGAGTAGAAGGCGACAAAGGGTAGTGATCAATGGAGATTGCTCTGAGGAAAGGGATGTTACCAGTGGTGTGCCTTAAGGGTCTGTTCTTGGGCCTGTTCTTTTTAACATTTTTATAAACGATATTGCTGAAGGGTTGTTGGGTAAGATTTGCCTCTTAAGGATGATACCAAAATCTGCAATAGAGTAGACACGCCAGATGGTGTGAATAACATGAAGAAAGACATGGTGAAGTTTGAAGAATGGTCTGAAATTTGGTAGCTAAAATTTAATGCTAAGAAATGCAAGGTCACGCATTTGGGCTGCAAAAACCTTAGGGAACGGTACATAAGAACATAAGAAACGCCTTCACCGGATCAGACCTAGGTCCATCTAGTCCGGCGATCCGCACACGCGGAGGCCCAGTTAGGTGATCCCTGTTGGAGACCCGGATTTCCTGTATCCCCCGATATGATTTGCAAGAAGGTGTGCATTCAACTTGCGCTTGAAACCCTGAACATTAGTCCCACAAGCTCCTCTGGGAGAGCATTCCAAGCGCTCATCACTCGCTGTGTGAAACAGAACTTCCTGACATTTGTCTTGAACCTGCTGCCACACAGTTTCAGGTTGTGACCTCTTGTCCGTGTCACAACTGAAAATGTCAGTAATGCTTCTTCCTGGTCTATTATGTCAAATCCTTTTAATATTTTAAAAGTCTATCAAATCCCCTCTCAATCTTCTCTTTTCGAGGGTGAACAGTCCCAGTTTTCTGAGGCGTTCTTTATAGCTCAAATTCTCCATACCTTTGACTAGTTTCGTGGCTCACCTCTGCACCCTCTCCAGCAGAGTTATATCCTTCTTGAGGTATGGAGACCAGTGTTGGACACAGTATTCTAAGTGTGGTCTGACCATTGCTCTGTAAAGTGGCATTATGACGTCCTCCGACCTACTCGTGATCCCCTTTTTAATCATGCCCAACATCCTGTTTGCTTTCTTTGCAGTTAGGGGGTGAAGAACTTATGTGCATGACAGAAGAGCGAGACTTGGATGTGATTGTATGTAATCATCTTGAGGTGGCCAAAACCCCCATTGAAGGACTCACTACCCAATCACCACATATGTGAAGAGATTTTTTGTTTTATACCTCTCCTTGATTGATATGAAAACTATAGTTTAATATGAAGGGGAGTGAAAAAGATGTTCATTCTTAAGTAAATATGTCAAGAGCTGCTGAGTCTCCTATAACAACGTTTGTCATTTTTAGGTGGGAATTTAACCCTTTAGCATTAATTGAAATGACTATAAGCTTGTTAACAGCCATATACAGTTCAGACCATTAGTTATAAGAAAATTTAGTTGAGCAATCAGACACCTTCCCCTCCTTATCCTAAATAAATTTTCTGCCTATAGAATATCCATCCCCTACCTCTTTAAACCCCCCTTCCTATAACCTCTCTTCTTCCCATTATTCTTCCTAATATAACTATCAATACACTATATAATAATAATAATAATTTTATTTCTTATATACTGCTATACCATAATTTCAAAGCGGTTTACAACAAGATACATGCAGTGAGAGTATGAGGTGTTTACAACGAGATACATAAGTTCAAAGCGGTTTACAACAAGATACATGCAGTGAGAGTATGAGGTGTTTACAACGAGATACATAAGTTCAAAGCGGTTTACAACAAGATACATGCAGTGAGAGTATGAGGTGTTTACAACGAGATACATAAGTTCAAAGCGGTTTACAACAAGATACATGCAGTGAGAGTATGAGGTGTTTACAACGAGATACATAAGTTCAAAGCGGTTTACAACAAGATACATGCAGTGAGAGTATGAGATGTTTACAACAAGGAACATACAATGAGGGTAAGAGGTGTAATGGGAAGAGGAAAGAACTTTCAGGGATACAAAATTACAAATGGAAGAGACCCAAGTTGGTTTGAATCAAAAGGGTGTCTGTCAGAGATAGGGGTGCGAGGGAAAACAATGGGTGGAATGCAATTACAAATGGGAAGAGCATGAGTTAATCTAAGATCAAGAGAAATTGGTGAATGGGAGAGATGGCTGGGTGGATAGGACTAGAATTGGGATTAGTATGTGTTAAAGAGACAGGTCTTCAGTGATTTTCTGAAGTCAGCGTATGAAGCGGCCTCTTTCCAAATCTGTATCCTGCTTTGGAAAGCCAACATGGCTTAGTACCTGGGAACCTACGTAGAATCATGCTTCAAATTGTACTACTTTCCTTTGTTAGAAATATGCAGCGAGCCCCTACTCTGATGAGATCGTGGTGGAGGTGTCTTCAGAAGCCAAGCAACAGGATGAGCCTGAGATGCTGTGGGTGATGGGCCCTGTTCTGGCTGTTATTTTAATTATCATCATTGTCATTGCCATCCTTCTCTTCAAAAGGTAAGTTTATGAATGTAGCTACTAAATGTTGTAGTTTTCCTCATTGATGGAGGAATTCTTACTCCCTCCTACATAGAAACATTTGCACCAGATTTTAGGCAGACACTGTATTCAATTATACATGGATTCAGTCAGGAAGGGATGAAGCTCCTAGGCTGCTGCATGCATGAGAATATATATAACTGTACTCGGTCAAGGAGTTAAGTTGTTTGTGTTATGTCTGTATCATGCCTTTTTGAGACAGTCTCACGTGTATGTTCTAAACCTCTCCCAAAGTACCGTAGTCTCACATTCACATATTTTTACATTACATTAGAGATTTCTATTCCGCCATTACCTTGCGGTTCAAGGCGGATTACAAAAGAGTTAAAGAGGGTGTTTTACAAAAAGATTTCTGGACCTTTTTGGGGAAAAAAAGAGTAGAGCAGGTTGATTTGGGAGTTTGGGGGGTTAGAAGGATGAAAGAAGGAAGCTTGAGAGGTAACCTCTCCCAAGGTGGTAATAGACTTGAACTCCCTTTGTGCTAGTTTCTGTATCACTTTAGTAGTTGCCCAGAAATCTGTCTCCTCTTTACTGGATGTTGTGCTTCATTTCCTTTAACAGTAATCACTCCTTTTGTTTTTTTTTTTGTTTTTGGCTTTTCTTGGGATGTAGTAAACAAGAAAGGTATGTCTTGTTCTCTACTTGTAAAGAATCGATTAACCTTCCTGTGTATATATTATATATCAAATATTTATTTTCTACTTTGTGTGAGATTTCAAGTTGAATGCACATAGGTGCTTTTCTCTGTATGCCTATACAGTAGGTACCCATGGACCATCTATTGAATGTTAAATGTACAGCACTGCGTACACCTTTCAATGCTATATAAATGATAAATAGTAGTTATAGACATGGTTACTCTCCTTTCTCCGTATGATTTCAGCCCTGGTGTTTTTATGTGTATGTTGTATATAGTAGTGTATATTATGAACACATTAAATTCAGGTCCAACTCATATTCAAGGCCATACCTTAGATATGATTTTTGTTCCCGACGAGTCTTTTCCATACTTCTCAAAACCAATCACACTTAAAGTCCCCTGGTCCGATCATTGTTTAATTCAAACAGTATTAACATTGCCGTCCCCCATGACCTCTTTTCCATCCCCTAAAATTGTCTCTGTAAGAGACTTCCAACATATTGACGACTCCCTTATTCCTACAGCATTAATAATAGACTCTGAAAAATTCAACTCTGCAACTATAAAGGAACAACTAATTATGTGGAATAATGCCTGCAAATCCCTCCTAGATAAAATAGCACCAATAACAATCCGTAAAATATCTCCTAAAAAACAACAAAACCCTTGGTTTAATTCCTCCTTAGCGCTTTTAAAACGACAATTGCACTCAGCTGAACGCAAATGGCGCTCTAAACCTACCCAAAATAATTTAGACAATTACAAAAAACATTCTCAGCACTATCGTCAATCAATCAATGCTGCAAGAAACAATTCTATATTAGGAAAATCTCCAAAACTAACAGTTCATCTACTCTTTTCAAAATCCTCAAACAGTTAACAGTATTCAAAAATGAAAAAGTCATTCTAACAGAAGAATCTCCCTCAGCTCAATCATTGGCAAACTTTTTTCAGGAAAAAATTACACTAATCAGATCTAAAATCACTAGCAAAGTCTCTACCTATGCAGGTACTGTTAGTCCTGCCGAACATGATAACGTAATAAATAGGAAAAATACATTAAATGCTACATTTTCCAATTTCATACTTCCCTCTTTAAAAATGATTGAAAACATTCTCCATTCTATCAACATTAAAGGTTCCAAAATAGAGCCTATTCCTCCTTTTTTCTTTAAACTTTATTTCTCCTTATTCGGACCTTATATCATTCAAATTATTCACAAAAGCCTGTCTACTGCAAATATCCCAGCTGACTGGAAACATTCAATTCTATTTCCAATTATTAAAGGCCCAAGAAACAATCTTAGTGACAGTTCAAATTATCGCCCAATAGCCAATCTGCCTTTTCTATCCAAACTTACCGAAAAAATAGTATTTCAGCAACTGACAGACGTCAAAAAAACGCTTGTTTTGCACCCTAATCAAACAGGTTTCCGGAAAAACCATTCCACAGAACATTCTCTACTTGGTCTCACCACAACTATTCACTACTATCTGGACCAACATAAGTCTGTCTTATTAATCTCTTTAGATCTCGCAGCCGCGTTTGATACAATAGATCACCATCTCTTACTTCAACGTCTTTCTTCTATAGGAATAACTGACCATGTCCTTGAATGGTTCAGTTCTTATTTCTCAGACAGATCTTCTACAGTACATTTTAGCAACTCAGTCTCGGAATCCTATCATTCTAACTTTGGTATTCCACAAGGGTCCATCTTATCACCTTTATTGTTTAATATTTTTCTGGCTCCTCTCTTAACCCTTGGTCAATCAATCGGGTTTACCACTTACGCCTACGCCGATGATCTTCAACTCTTGCATCCTATCGATCCTACAAGTTCAAATGACATTTCCTCCATCAATCAAAAATTGGCTAAAATTCATGACTGGCTAAATATCAATATGCTTTCTTTAAGTATTACAAAAACTAGCACTCTCCTTTTCTCCGGTCACCATCAATAATACACCACTTTTACCGACCACAACCACCAAAATTTTAGGTGTTCTTATAGATAACAAATTAACATGTCGCCCACAAATTAGTGCATTGGTTAAAAATTGTTTTTATAAACTAAGGATGATTAGATCACTGGTTCCTCTCCTTGATACTAACTCCCTGAATGTGTTAATCCATGCACTTGTAATATCTAAAATGGATTACTGTAACTCTTTATTAAAAGGGATATGTCAAAAGGATATAAAGTGTCTACAATTAATCCAAATACAGCCATCAAGATAATTGTGGGCGCAAAGAAATTTGACCATGTTACTCCACTGCTACAAAAAGCCCACTGGTTGCCTGTAACACACAGGATTACTTATAAAATTGCTCTCTTGACCTTTAAAACATTGCAGACCAACACCCCAGCATTTATAGACAGACTTTTGATCCCATACGACCCCCCCAGAGCTCTAAGAGCTATTTCAAAGTATACTCTTAATGTTCCATCTTTAAAAACAATTGGTACACGTCGTACCTTAATCTTTTCTGTGACCGCTCCTATGACTTGGAATTCTCTTCCCTTATACTTAAGAACCGAAAAAAACTTACAAAAATTTAAAAGCAGTCTAAAGTGCTTTCTTTTTAAAGATGCCTTCAGCTGACCATATGATTCTTAATAATGTTGAATGGTTACATTCACCACCGGGGAAACTGTCCACAATTTACTTCTTTCTGCTTCTCATTCTTATCTTCCCATCTCCCTTTTGTATTTACCTTAATTGTTTTTCTCTCTTTCTATGACAATTGTATTTCTCCCCCTTCCCTATTTGTTTCTAGGGGCTCTACAGTTCCACCTACCCAGTATGTACTTGTAATTGGTCATGTATGTCTTACTTGACAAATCACTAGTAGATTTGTTATCATGGCCAAGTATGTTCAGTATGTCTAATATTTATTTGTTTATATGTTATTTTTTAATATTTTGTAAATCGCTTTGCATTTTGAACAAGCGTTTAATCAAAAACCGGAATAAACTTGAAACTTGAAAACTTAAGAATATCACTTCAGCCTGTGTATATTTATGTATATAATTTTGAGTGTGTGTGCTGTGTGTTTGCTCAGTTGTATAACTTCATTCAATGTTTATATGTAGGTTTGTGTGTGGCTTGCTTAGCATCAGGAGAGTAAGATGTACTGACATGTAAAACAAAATGCTTCAGGACTAGATTGCCTACTAGTTGAAATTTTTGTGTTTAGAGGTGCTTTTGCTCCACAAACTTCCTTCAAATCTGGTTTAATGAGGAGAGCTAGGACCCGGTCCATGTTTTGGCATATAGAGATGCCTTCTTCAGGGGTCCATGGCTATAAGGATCACAAAGTGCCAGACCATTCACATCACGCATAGGATATTCAAGAGTGCCAACAGTAGAGGTGGGAATAGGCAGTATAATACACATAGAATATAAACACTACAGATATAAACTGGTTGCTCTGGATTAAAGTTAAGCCTGAAAAGCTGAGCAAAATGGCACGGCCTCTTCTACATGGTTCCTTTACTGTGGTCTGCTCAAGTTGCTTCAGAGGGGGGTGCACTATGACAAATGAATAGTACAGAGAAAGCCAACGATAGTGCTGGAAAACACAGGATTAGGCACTTCTATCCTCCACTTCCTGCTCCCCCCTGCCCCAGACTGACATCGCACTTACAGTTCTGCTCAGGAACCAGAAGGCCTTGAGCATGCGCAGACACTCAGTGCCCCTTTTCAGCCCAGCATGGAGTGTTCGCATTGGCTACCTGAGCAGTAGAACTGTAAGTACGATGTTGGTCTGGAGCAGGGGATTATAGGCAGTGGAGGACATCAAGAGGTTGGAAGATAACAATCTTGGTCATTGGGTGGGGAGGGGAAATGAAAATCACCATCATCACAAGGAGGCTCAAATATAAACAGAGACCCACATTTTTGGCCCAAAAATCTGTTTATATTCAAGTATATATCTATAATAATAAAATGCTAAGCGCGCATGTGCACTCTCACCGCATGTTCTCTGAGATCTGATTTGTCGCGATGTGCCGGCAAGTGTGCGCATGCACGCTTACTACGTCACCACAGGCGAGCGAATGCGGAGTCCTGCCGTCGCCTTCCTGAGCCTGCTACTTACTTACTGTTACCATGCATCCCGGGCACGTAGCGTGGCGGAAAAAAGAGCGGAGCGAAAATGGAGGCTGAAAAGACACCGGACTTCCCTCCTCTCAGAGCAGGCCGCACTGCGCCGCCCCTTCACTTTGATATTTTGCATATTTGCATAATGAGGAAATTGGTAGAAAATTGTGTTCATTCATTTGTGAAAAATCCTATGAATTTTATGAATTTGAAAGCTCTGTTTGTGCAGACACTGACTTTGCCTGCTGATCCCTGAGGAGCTGATGATAAATGCCTGAATGGGCAACGAGCCAAGTTCTCCAGAAGGGGGGGAGGGGAGGGAATCGTGGGGGAAGAAGAAGAGGGGATAGCGAGAGAGCCCGATTGCGCATGCCCACGACATACCTGCTTGCTAACAGCTCTGTAAAAAGAAAAAAAAAAAAGGATCTGGAGCAGGGCTCAGCATAACACAGCTCTTCACACCCTGCCACTGTGTGAGCGCAGGGACAGAGAGCGAGAGATGATTACTTTATAAACAAGCTTGCCACTGGCTGCCACTGGGAAATGTGCTGTATTCCTCCGGTGCCAAGGGGTAATAGCAGTGGGTGAGGTCTTGAAGTGGTAACGGTTCAGTTGCCTCAAGCCTTCTCCTCCCTGTGAAATGTGTTGATCTATTACGCTGTCAGTTTGTAGAGTGCTGGAGAGAGGCTTAAAAAGCATGGATTTAAAGAGGTGGAGGAAAAACGGCGGGACCTGCGGTGCTTATACGCAAATGCAAGAAGCCTCATGGCCAAGATGGGTGAATTAGAAGTCGTGGCCAAAGAGGAGGACCTGGATATAA
The DNA here is from genome assembly GCF_902459505.1 of Geotrypetes seraphini. Lineage (NCBI taxonomy): Eukaryota > Metazoa > Chordata > Amphibia > Gymnophiona > Dermophiidae > Geotrypetes > Geotrypetes seraphini. The sequence continues at coordinate 75,157,289 of NC_047095.1, forward strand.
TTGGAATTACAGAAACCTGGTGGACAGAGGAAAATCAATGGGATGTGGCGCTGCCGGGGTACAAGCTCTACAGGAGGGACAGGACCCACAAGAAGGGGGGAGGCATAGCACTATATATAAAGGACTCTATCTGCTCGGTCGGGATGGATATGGCAACGAAGGCAGAGGGGCTGGAATCACTATGGGTCAAATTGCCGGGAAACAAGGGTGCAGGCATAAAACTGGGGCTGTACTATCGCCCACCTGGTACGCCAGAAGAAGTCGGACACGACTTGGAAGCTGAACTGAGACAGGAATAAAGGACTGGAAGTGTAACAGTGATGGGGGACTTCAATTACCCGGGGATAGACTGGAGTACGGGTCACTCCAACTGCACTAGGGAAACAGGATTTGTAGAAGCTGTGAGGGACTGCTTCATGGAGCAACTAGTCAAGGAACCGACGCGAGGGGGGTGCTACTCTTGACCTCATCCTAAACGGATTAGGGGGGCCTGCAAGAGGGGTAGAAGTGGGAGGACCACTAGGCAACAGTGATCACAACACGATCAGATTCACATTAGAACGGGGGACACCCATAGCAAGGAGGACCGCAACAACTGCGCTCAACTTCAGGAAAGGGAACTATGTTGCTATAAGGGAAATGGTGGGGAGGAAGCTCAGAAATATCTTTAAGAAGGAGACTGTAGGAAGCGCCTGGACCCTATTCAGGGACACCCTGCAGGAAGCGCAAAGAATGTACGTCCCTAGTTTCAGAAAAGGCTGCAAGAACAAGCGGTCAAAGGACCCGGTTTGGATGTCAACCGAAGTAAAGAGGGCAATAAATGACAAAAAAGTATCCTTCCGGAGATGGAAAAAGGACCCAACGGAAGAAAATCACCAGGCGCACAGGAAATGCCAAAAGGAATGCCACCGAGAGGTTAGAAAAGCAAAAGGGGTATACGATGAGGGGCTGGCCAGGGAGGCAAAAAACTTCAAGGCATTCTTCAGTTACGTAAAGGGGAAGCGACTGGCAAGAGAGGAGGTGGGGCCATTGGACGATGGGGATAGGAAAGGAGTGATTAAAGAGGATAAAGAGGTAGCTGAGAGGTTGAACACGTTCTTCTCGTAGGTTTTCACGAGCGAAGACACATCTAATATACCAGGCTCAGAGGAGCTCATGAGTGGGGAACAGGCAGAAAAATTGGAGCACATAGAGGTAAGTAAGGAGGATGTCCTGAAACAGATAGACAGGTTAAATGCGGCAAATCAACCGGGCCCGGACGGGTATCCACTCAGGTTCTGAAGGAACTAAGACAAGAAATAGCGGGCGCAATCAGCATGTTTTGCAACCTATCCTTGAAAACTGGTGAAGTACCAGAGGACTGGAAATTGGCGAATGTCACGAACCTATCTTCAAGAAGGGATCGAGGGGTGACCCCGGGAACTACAGGCCAGTGAGCCTGACTTCAATTATAGGGAAGATGGTGGAAGCTATGATCAAGGACGGCATTTGCGAGCACATCGAGAGAAATGGCCTACTGAGAACAAGCCAGCACGGATTCTGTAAGGGAAGGTCGTGCCTAACGAACCTTCTGTATTTCTTTGAGGGAATAAGCAGTCGGGTGGACAATGGTGAACCCATAGACATCATTTACCTCGATTTTCAAAAGGCTTTCGACAAGGTACCACATGAAAGGCTGCTTAGGAAGCTGTGGAACCACGGGGTGGGTGGGGATGTGCACAGATGGATCAAGCAATGGTTGTCGGGTAGACTGCAGAGGGTCGGAGTAAAGGGCCAATATTCTGACTGGCGGGGAGTCACGATCAGTGTGCCACAGGGATCGGTGCTGGGGCCGTTACTCTTCAACATATTTATCAATGACCTGGAAAAGGAGGCAAAGTGCGAGGTTATAAAATTTGCAGACGATACAAAATGTGCGGCAGAGTTAGGTCCAGGGAGGAGTGTGAGGACCTGCAAAGGGACCTGGACAAGCTGGAAGACTGGACAAACAAATGGCAAATGCGCTTTAACGTGGAAAAATGCAAGGTCATGCATATAGGGAAAAAGAACCCGTTGTTTCAACTACAAATTGGGGGGGGGCATTGTTGGGAGACAGCAGACTTGAGAGAGACTTGGGTGTACTGATAGATGCATCACTGAAGCCATCTGCACAGTGCGCAGCAGCCTCGAAAAAAGCCAACAGGATGCTGGGCATCATAAAGAGGGGCATAACAACCAGGACGCGGGAAGTCATCATGCCATTGTATCGAGCGATGGGGCGTCCACATCTGGAATACTGCGTTCAGTATTGGTCGCCACAACCTCAAGAAGGACATGGCGGTACTTGAGAGAGTCCAAAGGAGAGCAACGAAACTGGTAAGAGGGCTGGAACACTGCCCATACGCCGAGAGGTTGGATAGGCCTGGGGCTCTTCTCTCTGGAAAAAAGGAGGCTCAGGGGAGATATGATAGAGACCTTCAAGATCATGAGGGGCATAGAGAGGGTGGATAGGGACAGATTCTTCAGACTGAAGGGGACAACAAGTACGAGGGGGCATTCGGAGAAACTGAAGGGAGATAGGTCAAAACAAATGCAAGGCAGTTTTTTTTCACCCAAAGGGTCGTTGACACTTGGAATGCGCTACCGGAGGAAGTGATCAGCAGAGTACGGTACAGGGATTCAAACAGAGTTTGGACGGATTCCTGAGGGATAAAGGGATTGTGGGATACTGAGAGAGGTGCTGGGATGTAATACAAGTATAGAAGGCTAACCAGGTAATAAGTATAGAAAGCCAACCAGGGTCGTGCATGTGCAAGACCGGGGGGTTAGGACTTCGATGGGATAATAGGACTTCAAATGAGAAACCAAGGGGGGCCCCTTCTGGTGATTCAGACAGGTCGTGACCTGTTTGGGCCGCCGCGGGAGCGGACCGCTGGGCAGGATGGACCTGTGGTCTGATCCGGCGGAGGCACTGCTTATGTTCTTATTTTTCTTATGTTCTTGGCCCTGCACATTCATCACTCATCGGGGATTTGAATGTTTTTGTGTGCTTTAACAGCTCAGTTCTATGGTCCTAGGAGGGGAGCTCAGAAGAACAGCAGTACACATGCGACATATCATTCTCTTCCCGCTCCCCCCCCCCAAAAAAAAAAAAAAAAAGTTATCATATCCAGATATAATGAAAACAAATTAATAAAAGGTCCATAAGTTTATTCAGATATAACTTTTTTTGCTGAATAGACATATACTGTATATTAATCACACCCATAAAGAGTGGCACTAGATTTTTTATATTATTATTTTACTTTATGGTGCTGAATAAAATCTTTTTGATGTCTGTCTGTAGTGGAAATCAAATTCTCATATTTCAAGCCAGTGGTAGTGCAGCTGCTCCTCCTAGCACCTCCTATGGTTTTATCCCTTTTATTATTTTATTGAAGATAGAACTTTTAGAGTTCTAGAAAATAATTGTATCTATAATAATAAAATGCTAAGCTTGCATGCGCACTCTCACCGTGTGTACCCTGAGATCTGATCTGTCGGGATTTGCCGGCAAGAGTGCGCATGCGCGCTTACTACGTCACCACAGGCGAGTGAATGCGGAGTCCTACCGCTGCCTTCCTGAGCCTGCTATTTACTGTTACCGTGGACAGGGAGAGAGACAGAAAGAAAGAAAGAAAGGGGCAGGGAGAGAGACAGAAAGAAAGAAATGCCTAAGTCTACACATCTATTCTAGCACCCGTTAATGTAACGGGCTAAAAAACTAGTGATATAATACTTTTAAATTCAATTCAAATATTCACCTATTAAATACATTTATGTCATTAAGGGCTCCTTTTACTAATCTGCGGTAGCGTTTTTAGTCCGTGCTGCCAATTAGCGCATGCTATACTCAAAGAACTAACTCCCAGCTCAATGGTGGCATTAATGTCCTAGCGCGCGATGGCAATTCATCGCACGCTAAAACCACTAGCGCAGCTTGGTAAAAGGAGCCCATTAATTTTACAAGTATTTTTAATTTATAGGGTAAACCCAGCATCAAGAAAATACCATTAGTAACTTCAGTCAAAATGATGGGCAGCGGCAGACATTGTAATTGTGGGATCTGCCAGGGTAGGAATGAGTGTGGATTGCTTCTGTCCACCACATCTCCCAGACCCTTGGGTGAGGTGGGGTCAGAGAGAAATTGGAAGGGAGTACAGGATGGGCAGGACAAGGAACTACAAATAACTGATAGTAAAATGCTTCACTCATAACAGTATACCAAGATACAGAGAATTGTGAAAAATTGCAGGCAGACCTTAGGAAATTGGAAGACAAATGCAAAGTGATGCACATTGGGAAGAATAACCCGAATCACAGTTACCGAATGTTAGGGTCCACCTTGGGGGTTAGTGCTCAAGAAAAGGTTCTAAGTATCATTGTAGACAATAATAAGAAACCTTCCACCCAATGTGCGGCGGCAGCCAGAAGAGCAAACAAGATGCTAAGAATTATAAAAAAGGGATGGTTAACAAGACTAAGAATGTTATAATGCCTCTGTATCACTCCATGGTTCAACTTCACTTGGAGTATTGCGTTCAGTTCTGGTCTCCTTATCTCAAGGAAGATATAACGATATTAGAAAAGGTTAAAAAAAAAGTGACCAAGATGATAAAGGGGATGGAACTTCAATTGTATGAGGAAAGACTTAAAAGGTTAGGGCTCTTCAGCTTGGAAAAGAGATGGCTGAGGGGAGATATGATTGAAGTCTTCAAAATCCTGAGGAGTAGAATGGGTACAAATGGATGGGTTTTTCACTCCATCAAAAATTACAAAGACTAGGGGACACTCGATGAAGTTACAGGGAAATACTTTTAAAACTAATAGGTGGAAATATTTTTTCACTTGGAGAATAGTGAAGCTCTGGAACACATTGCCAGAGGTTGTGGTAAGAGTGGATAACGTAGCTGGTTTTGAAGAAAGGTTTGGACAATTTGCTGGAGGAAAAGCCCATAGTCTGTTATTGAGAAATACATGGGGGAAGCCACTGCTTGCCCTGGATCGGTAGCATGGAATGTTGCTACTCCTTGGGTTTTGGCCAGCTACTAGAGACCTGGATTGGCCACCGTGAGAACAGGCTACTGGGCTTGATGAACCTTTGGTCTGACCCAATAAGGCTATTATGTTCTTAAGTTCTAAGCACTTAACTTTCCTTGCCCAATGGTAGCTTAACCATTTCACATTGCTGTTTCCTCAGGAGTAGTGCTTCTTTGTCCGTGCTTCTTAACCATTTATAACAACATAGCACAATCAAGAGCCATCTGTTGGTTCATTCATTCTCTATATATCACCTTTAAAGCAACAAACCATGTTGTAAATTTGTTAGTTAATAGGGGAAAACTTGACATTGTTGTATGTTTATATTTAAAAGACTTGCTGTTTTCAAATCAAGTGACTGCTTCTGAAGACTTGGTATATCTTAAAAACAAAATAGCGTGGCGTGGCTTGGGAGTGCACGCGAATGGACGGGTAAGGCAGAGGCTCCGTATATACAGACATTTATGACTTAAACTATTAAAATAAAAATTTCAATTTGAGTTTAAAACGAAGAAAATTTACAACATTATGGCTTCAGGAAAACAAAATAAATCCGAAATGGTGGCTTCCAATACCGGCAGTGTCAAAAGATCCAAGCCGGAACCGGCAACACCATCGAAGTGTCCGTTGTCAAGGGATAAGAGCGACATCGATTTTTGGAAGGAAATTCAAGAAATAAAGGAAATTCTCTTAAAAAACGCCAAGAAACTGGATGATATACAGGAAGAAGTAATGACTTTAAATAAACGTACAGAAGTGCTAGAGATTAAAACTATTAAGTTGGAAATGCGAATGGACAGTTTTGATTCTGAAAAAAGGCAGTATAAGATGTACAGAGATAAAATCTTCACACTTACCAGAGAGGTGGAGGACTGCCAGAATCGCATGAGGCGGAGTAACCTGAGACTTTTAGGCATACCGGAAGGGGTGGAGAAAAACAACCCGGTCTCATTTGTTGAAAACTTTTTGACGAAAGTCCTGCCTCTCAAATCCAAATACCTGATAGAAATTGAGCGTGCACATCGCATACCAATGAGACGACCTGATACTTTAAAAGGTCCTCGCCCTATAATCTTCAAGTTGTTACGGCACCAACAAGTTTTAGAGGTGTTACGTATGGCTAAGGAACATGCGAACTTAAAATGTCAGGATGCCAAAGTTCACATCATAAGAACATAAGAACATAAGCAGTGCCTCTGCTGGGTCAGACCAGAGGTCCATCGTGCCCAGCAGTCCGCTCTCGCGGCGGCCCAACAGGTCCAGTACCTGTGCAGTAATCCTCTATCTATACCCCTCTATCCCCTTTTCCAGTAGGTAATTGTCTAATCCTTTCTTAAACCCCATTACTGTACTCTGCCCTATCACGTCCTCTGGAAGCGCATTCCAGGTGTCCACCACACGTTGGGTAAAGAAGAACTTCCTAGCATTCGTTTTGAATCTGTCCCCTTCTATCTTTTCCGAGTGCCCTCTTGTTCTTTTATTTTTGAAAGTTTGAAGAATCTGTCTCTCTCTACTTTCTCTATGCCCTTTATGATCTTGTAAGTTTCTATCAAATCCCCTCTAAGTCTCCTCTTCTCCAGAGAAAAGAGACCCAATTTCTCCAATTTCTCAGCGTATGAAAGGTTTTCCACACCTTTTATCAGACGTGTCGCTCTCCTCTGGACCCTCTCGAGTAACGCCATATCCTTCTTAAGATATGGTGACCAAAATTGGACGCAGTACTCCAGATGCGGGCGCACCATCGCCCGATACAACGGCAGAATAACTTCTTTCGTTCTGGTCGCAATACCTTTCTTGATTATACCAAGCATTCTATTCGCTTTCTTGGCGGCCGCTGCACACTGTGCCATCGGCTTCATTGTTGTGTCCACCATTACCCCCAAGTCCCTTTCCTGTGTACTCTCCTTCAATAATATCCCTCCCATCGTATAGTTGTACCTCAAGTTTCTGCTTCCCATATGTAATACTTTACATTTCTCAACGTTGAACTTCATCTGCCACCTCGTCGCCCATTCCCCTAGCTTGTTCAAGTCCCTTTGCAATTCTTCGCAGTCTTCTATAGTCCGAGCACCACTAAAAAGTTTGGTGTCGTCTGCAAATTTTATTATCTCACACTTTGTCCCTGTTTCTAGATCATTTATGAATATATTAAATAGCAGTGGCCCGAGCACCGAGCCCTGCGGTACACCACTCGTGACCCTCCTCCAGTCAGAGTAGTGGCCTTTCACTCCTACCCTTTGCTTTCTACCTTCCAACCAGTTTCTGATCCATCTATGTACATCTCCTTCCACCCCATGGTTCTTCAGCTTCTGGAGTAGACGTTCATGGGGCACCTTGTCAAAGGCTTTTTGGAAATCTAGATATATGATGTCTATGGGGTCTCCTCTGTCCCATTTGTTTGTTAACTCCCTCGAAGAAGTGCAATAAGTTCGTTAGGCACGATCTACCCTTGCAGAAACCATGTTGACTGGTTATCAGTAGTTCGTTCCTTTCGAAATGTTCATCGATGTTTTCTTTTATCAGAGCTTCTGCCATTTTTCCCGGAACCGAGGTCAGACTCACTGGTCTGTAATTTCCAGGGTCTCCTCTTGATCCCTTTTTAAAGATGGGCGTAACGTTGGCTATCTTCCAATCCTCCGGGATCACGCCTGTTTTTAGGGACAGGTTGCAAATTTGCTGTAGTAGTTCCGCTATCCTCCTCCTTTAATTCTTTCAGAACCCTTGGATGTATTCCGTCCGGACCCGGGGATTTGTCAGGTTTTAGTTTTCCTATCTGCCTGCGTACGTCTTCAAGGCTCACTTCTATGTATGTTAATTTTTCTGTTTGACTTCCATGAAAGAATTGCTCAGGTTCCGGTATGTTTGAAGTGTCCTCATTTGTAAATACAGACGAAAAAAACATGTTTAGCCTTTCTGCCACTTCTTTCTCCTCTTTCACAACTCCCTTCCTGTCTTCGTCATCCAGTGGTCCTACCTCCTCCCTAGCCGGCTCCTTCCCTTTAACATATTTAAAGAATGGTTTGAAGTTTCGTGTTTCCTTAGCTAGCCTCTCTTCGTACTCTCTTTTGGCTTTTCGAACCACACGGTGACATTCTTTTGATTTTTCCTGTGCTCTTTCCAATTCTCCTCAGTTTGTCCTTTTTCCACTTCCTGAATGAATTTTTCTTATTGCCTATTGCTTCCTTCACTATTTTGGTTATCCATGCCGGGTCTTTTGTTCGACTCTTTGTGCACCCCTTTCTGAACCTGGGGATATATGTATTTTGCGCCTCGCTCACCATGCCCTTGAAAAAAGACCAGGCTTGTTGTACCGTTTGCCATTTTTTGGAAGTGTTCCTAAGTTTCTTTCTTACCATTTCCCTCATTGCCTCGTAGTTTCCTTTCCTGAAGTTTAAAGTTGTCGCTATGGTTCTCTTCCCTTTCGGTATTCCTACTTCAACCTTAAACTTGATCATATTATGATCACTGCTTCCCAACGGTCCCACTATTTCTACTTCCTTTGCAGGTCCCCTTAACCCATTTAGGATTAGATCCAGAGTGGCATTTCCTCTCGTTGGTTCTCTAACAAGCTGCTCCATGAAGCAATCATGTGTAGCTTCCAGGAATTCTGTCTCTCTAGCGCATTTTGAGCTTCCAAGACTTTGTCAAAGCATGAGGCCGAAATTGAGAGACATCGGAGCTAGATATGGGCTGATATACCTTGTGATCATGAAAATTACTATTGACAATAAAACTATGAGTTTTGATGAGCCAGTGAAGTTGGAAATGTATTTAAATCAAAGGGAACAGCCGATGTCAGTTTAATTTGGCTCATTCATTTCATGGTATTGGAAATGATTTTATTTTCTTTTTGATTTTTATTTGTTATTCTTCTTTGGTGTATTTGAGAATCTTCTAAAAGACGGTTTGGTTCTGTGCTGATTTTGAATAGCAACGGTGAAATGGAACTCTGAAGTAGTTTACAGTTAGATTTTGTATGAACCTTTATTATTATTATTTTTTTTTCAAAGGATGACTGTTAAAGTTAAGACTATTTTTTCCTTTTTTTTTAACATATTTTGAATATTTTGAACATATTTTGAATTTTTTTAACATATTTTGAATCTGGAAAACTCAGATCTATTTTATTTTACTATATTTTATGAGGATAATATACTGAGGTGCAGATCTTATAATTGCAGATCAATGCCATAGTTTAATATGAGTCAATGGAGGTTATGACAGGAGTTCTGAAAGAATGATTTCTGCTGCAGGGTGTTTTCAAATGATTTTAGTTTTGGGTTTAACATGTTCTTTTAAGAATTCTTTGAAGAGGATTAAGGGGGGGAAAAAATGATTATTAATATTTAATTTCTTTTTATGGGTTTACTACTAATTTAACTCTTAACAGATATATAGAGTTTGACATTCTCTTTTGTTATTTGAAATGGGTTTGGAAGATCTTTATTTAGTCTTCTTATTCTGATTTTCAAGATTTAGAGTTTATTGCATTTATTATATGTGAAATTATATATGATTATTACATACAATATTGTTTTATAATTGAGGTCTGTGTAGAGCTTATCTTAGCTTTGCTTGGTCTTGTATGTGCAGTTCCAGGTTTTTACTGTCTTTATCAAGGGTGGGAGAGGGTGGGATGGGTGGGGGTTTAAGGGGATTTGATGATTGGGATGGGGATGTAGTGTGGAGGGATATAAATGAAAATGGTGTTTCTTCATTTCAGCTGATTTCAGTCTTTTGTTTATTCATAATAAGTGGAAGAGCTTCTGTAAAAGATATTTGGTTTGATGGAGATTAAAATCTTTTCGCTCAATGTTAATGGCCTTAATCACCCAGTAAAAAGGAAAAAAATGTTAGCATTTTTGAAAAGGCAACAGGCCAATGTATATTACATTCAAGAGACACATCTATCTGCGGTAGAGTCCAGGAAACTCGAGGATAATTGGGTGAAACACTGCTTCTTTGCTCCTGCGGTGGGGAAAAAGGCAGGAGTTGCTATATTAGTTAACAACAAATGTTCAGCTTCATTTAAAATGATGGATTTTGATCCTTTAGGAAGATGGATAAAAGTGGAAATGAGCATGGGAAATAATACTTTGACTTTACTTAATATCTATGCTCCGAATTCAAATCAAAATGAATTTTTTACAAATTTACAAAAATTAATACTCCCACTGGCTGCTTCTAATTTAGTAGTAGCTGGAGATTTTAATGCTGTTATGGATCCTTTTTTGGATAAAAAGCCGAGTAAAAATATAAAATCATTAGGGTTAGATAATTTGGTAAATGCTTGTAATTTAAAAGATATATGGCGTATTCTTCATTTTAATGATCAGGAATTCTCTTTTTGCTCACCAGTTCATAAGTCTTTTTCAATAATTGATTACATTTTGGTATCACATTCACTGGTGCAACAAGTGACACAAGCTTCCATTGATCCAATTATTCTGTCTGATCATGGAGGGGTGTGGATTACACTTACATTAGATAATAATAAATATAATAGATCATTATGGAGGTTTGATAATGCATTGGTTTCGGATTCAACTTTTCTTGAAGAGATTAAGTTAAAAATTTTGGAATTTTTCCAAATAAACACTTCAGCAGATATTAATGCAGAAATTTTATGGGATGCATTTAAAGCTACTATAAGAGGTAATATTATTTCATATTCTGAATATATAAAAAAATAACTTGTTAAACAATTTTCAGATTTGGAAAAGGAAATTAAATTGCTGGAGTCCAAATTAATTGAAAAATGGAATCAAGATACTTTGCAAGCTTTATTAAAGGCTAAGGGTAAATATAATGAAATTTCTTCAAAAATGGCAAGAAAAGATTTGTTTTCTTTGCAAACCTTGTATTATGGAAAATCTAATAAGGCAGGAAGTTTACTTGCAAATTATCTTAAAGCAAAGAAGAGATGAATAAAAATAATAGCAATAAAAGATGAGAGAGGAAATACGCATAATCAAATTAGTAATATTTTAAATCAATTTTTGATTTTTTACAAAGAGTTGTATTCTTCTGAGTCTTCTGTTGATAAAGTTCAAAAAGGTAGGGAATTTTTAAATCTTCTTGAGGGTCCAAAACTTCCTGATCATATAAAAAGAAGTTTAGAAGAACCTATATCATTAAAAGAATTAGAAACAGCATTGAAGTCTCTTAGAGTTGGATCCGCTCCAGGTGGGGATGGTTTTACTGTGGAATTCTATAAAACATTTCAAAAATCTTTATTACCCTATTTACTAAATTTATATCAGTGTCAACTTACTAAAGGTTGTATTAAAAGTACTATGGCAGAATCTGTGGTGATTGTTTTACCAAAGCCAAATAAAGATCCCACTTTGGTTTCAAATTACAGGCCAATATCATTAATTAATGTGGATGGAAAATTATTGGCTAAGACTCTGGCATTAAGATTGGCAAAGGCTCTCCCTTACATATTTGATGTACATCAAACGGGTTTCATTGCAAGCAGACATTCTTCTAATAATACGAGATTGTCATTTCATACTTTAAATTTAACTAAAATGATGAATGAACCAGCTTTTGCTTTATCTTTAGATGCAGAAAAAGCTTTTGATAGGGTAGAATGGTCATTCATGTATCAGGCTTTGGATTGGTTTGGTATAGGCCCTTCTCAGAGCCCTGTGCTGCGCTGCTTCCTCTTCAGGCGGTCCCGCCCTTTCTCTGATGTCAGAGAAAGGGTGGGTCCGCCGGAAGAAAAAGCAGCGCAGCAGGGCTCAGAGAAGGGGCGGGACCACCGGCAGAGAAAACAGCTGGGCTCGCTGGCATCAGGAAACAAGGTAGACAGCTTCTCCATGGGGGAGGGGGGTGAGGCTGTGGGGGTGCGAGCGGTTCTTCAGGTGGGGGTGCGAGCGGTCCTTCAGGGTGGGAGTGCGAGCGCTCCTTCAGGGTGGGGGTGCGAGCGGTCCTTCAGGGTGGGGGTGCGGGTGCATGCGAGCGGTCCTTCGGGGTGGGGGTGCGAGTGGTCCTGCGGGGGGGGGGGTGAATCGGAAGTCGGGGGAGGCATCAGGCTTTCAGGGTAGGGACAGGACTTCAAGGAGGAAAGGAGAGTCGGGGTGGGCAAAAACAGAGTCGGGGTCTCCAGAGGAGAGTCGGGGCGGGCGAAAGGAGAGTCGGGCAGCATGCGCGGTATACGGGTGTGCGCGGTATATAAAAATCTATGTACATAAATATGTGTTTTTTGCGCGCTATACCCGTGTGCGCATTATCTATGTGAAAATACGGTACATAGAGGAGTTAGACAGGGATGTCCATTATCTCCTTTGCTGTTTGATATTGTTTTAGAACCCTTATTGATAGCTATCAATCAGGCAAGGGGGATACAGGGTATTCCCCTAAAAGAATGGGAATACAAATTATCTGCTTATGCGGATGACATCTTGTTATATTTGCGCAATCCAGGTTCAACCATTCCGTGTTTGTTAGAATTGATTGAAAGGTTTGGAAAGTTCTCAGGATATAAAATTAATAGGGTAAATCTGAAATTCTTTCACTTAATGTACATTGCATAAAAACTATGTTTGATTCATTTTCTTTTGTTTGGAAGGAAGATGGATTAAAATATTTAGGAATTTGGATCAAAAATTCAGTGGATGATACAGTAAAAGAAAATGAAAAACTTTTATTAAAAAAGGTTTCGGAGTTATGTGAACAATGGAATCCATTACATTTATCTTGGTGGGGAAGAGTTCAAACTGTGAAAATGATGGTGTTGCCTGTGGTATGTTATCAAATGTGTATGATTCCGGTGTTTTTTCAAAAATCTTTTTATAAAAAATTGAATTTGATAATTATTAAGTTTATTTGGCTTGGTAAAACTCCTAGAATTGCTTTGGTATCTTTACAGAAGTCAATTAAGGAGGGAGGGGTAAATTTTCCAAATTTTTATAGGTACCACCAGGCCTATATTTTACATCAAGCTATGTATTGGGTCCTCCCAGAGCTCATTGAGTACACTCCTGATTGGTTATATCTGGAATGGCGACTCCTATGTCCTTTATATCTTTGTCACATTCTCAGTATCAAGAAGCCCAGATTGTATAAAGAAAATAGAATTTTATTAGATACTTGGAAAACTGTGAGGTATGTCAGCAACTTAACTGAAAATCCTATCAATAAATCAACAAATCAATCTATATGGCTAAACTCCAAGATTCAAATTGGCAGATCTAAGATTGTCTGGAGGCATTGGTTAAGTGCAGGAATACGAACTTTAAATGATGTTATTTCAAATGGAAAACTGCTTGAGTTTACACAACTGCAACATAAATTTGGGCTGAATAAATCACAATTTTATCGATGGTTGCAATTGGAGCAGGCCATTCAGGCAGGGTTCCCTGAATGGAAAAGTCTTAATTCTCAATATAGTATGGAATTTTTATACTTCCAGGCAAACTTTCTGGGTCACCAGGCCGCGCAATGGTACAAAGTTATTAGGGATTTGGTTAATAAAAAACCTAAAAATGGTCTTAGGGATATTTGGAGCATTGAGATTAAGCATCAGATTTCAGCATCTCAATGGCCACAAATTTGGTCTTGGAGAATAAGATGTACATTGTCAGCATCTATGAGGCAAACTTGGTTTTTTCTTTTGCATAGAGCATTTTGGACCCCAGTTAGATTACAAAAGTTGAATAGTTCATTATCTAATAGATGCTGGCATTGTAAGCTTGATATAGGGACTTTGGATCATCTTTTGGAAGTCGATCTGGGATCAAATAAATTCTTTATTAGAAAATCCTGTAGCATTAACTTATGATACTGTGATATTTTGCATGTCTATGAGGAAAAAGAGTCAGATATCGGCAAGTAACAACAAACTTTTATTGATTATGACAGGAGTTGCCATTCAACATATTACTAACAATTGGAAAGACCATAGCAGACTTAACTTTAATTTCTGGTGGAATTCACTATGTCATTTATATAAAATGGAACGTTCAATAGCGATACAAAATGGAAAATATAAAAATTTTATTAAAATATGGGAGCCATTAACATTGTTTTGTAATGAATAAACGCCATTTTTTCTTTTGAAAATACATCATTTAAGAAGGGACGGGGGAGGGATTTTACATTTGAAGAGAGGGTAAAATGAATTAAGAATAGTGTTGGGAGGGAGGGTGGGATATGGGTTTATATATATATATATATACATATATATATACAATTGTTATTATCTTGATGGATTTATCAAGTGTTGTTTTTGAGCAAATGTATGATCTTTATTTTACACTTGTTGAATGATTAAAAAGGAATAAAGAATTTAAAAAAAACAAGAAAATAGCGCTGCTATTTAAACAGAATGCTGTCATTACTGACCAATCATGTCTCCCCCAAGAAACAATTTGATTGGTCTATAATTCTTTCAATGAACATTTTTTTTGTTTTCAGTAGCTGTTTCTACTTGAGTCAGTATTAATTCGGACATTAGAGATGTTAACAAAATATTTCAACAAACTATACACTTCAAATCTAAAGTTACTGTACTGTGAGAAAAATGACAACAGCAATAAGACTGAGGTTTAAACATAAAACACTCTCCATTCAAAACTGTTGTTCAAACCTATTGTTTTCAAAGAGTGCAGCCTATTATCCATCTTTGTTCACACTGTGTTAGCAACTTGTCACGATATCCCCCTCTCTTATTCCCATGTTGGATATCAATGATTCAACCAAACAAACAAAACTGTGGAAATACAATGTTCTCGGACCTTGGAGATAATTTATTCAAAATATCCTTGATAAAAGCAAACATAACTTTAAAACGGTAACAAAAACTCAATCCACATGTGTCTTTTAGAGGGACCCAACACGGGCCGTGTTTCGACTAAACACGCCTTCCTCAGGGATCCAAGATGTAAAAGACTGTCTTTCATATATGTGGAAAAAGTATATGCAAGATACTAAAAGATCTGAATCCAGAAGACAAATAGCTTTTGCTGTTCCTATCGATGATTAAACAACATAAGTCTGAAAATGCATGATATTGATCAAGACAATGTTGCACCATAAGTGCCTCTATTCTTTTCCTTTTCCTTTTCAAACTTGATCTGTGTTCATTCATCCAAATTTTTAAACTTCTTGTGGTCTTCCATACTTAAACTTTAAGGCATGGGCAAAATACCACATATACAGCAAACTTGGTATTACAATTGCTGAAATGTTTAAATTTATAAATATTACCATCGGAAAGATTAGCAAAGGATTTAGATTGTTAAGGTAATATCACAATATTTGCAAAACCTGCATTTATAATGTCCTGTGGGTCCAATTGATCTCTTAATCTGTGGCAAACATGCTGCAGACACAGGAGGATTGTGAAGATCTGCAACGTGACATAATCAGGCTCAAGGAATGGGCATTAACATGGCAGATGAGGTTCAAACATGGATAAGTATAAAGTGATGCATGTCGGTAACAAAAATCTCGTGCACGAATACAGGATGTCCGGGGCGGTACTTGGAGAGACCTCCCAGGAAAGAGACTTAGGAGTTATGATCGATAAGTCGATGAAGCCGTCCACGCAATGTGCAGTGGCGGCGAAAAGGGTGAACAGAATGCTAGGAATGATAAAGAAGGGGATCACGAACAGATCGGAGAAAGTTATCATGCTGCTTTACCAGGCCATGGTGCGCCCTCACCTGGAGTACTGTGTCCAGCACTGGTCACCATACATGAAGAAGGACATGGTACTACTCGAGAGGGTCCAGAGAAGAGCGACTAAGATGGTTAAGGGGCTGGAGGAGTTGCCGTACAGTGAAAGATCAGAGAAACTGGGCCTTTTCTCCCTTGAACAGAGGAGATTGAGAGTTGACATGATCAAAACATTCAAGGTACTTAAGGGAATAGACTTAGTAGATAAGGACAGGTTGTTCACCCTCTCCAAGGTAGAGAGAAGGAGAGGGCACTCTCTAAAGTTAAAAGGGGATAGATTCCGTTCAAACATAAGGAAGTTCTTCTTCACCCAGAGAGTGTTAAAAAACTGGAACGCTCTTCCGGAGGCTGTTATAAGGGAAAACACCCTCCAGGTATTCAAGACAAAGTTAGACAAGTTCATAATGAACAAGGAGGTACGCTGGTAGGACTAGTGTCAGATAGGGTGCTGGTCTTTGACCAGAGGGCCACCGTGTGAGCAGACTGCTGGTCATGATGGATCACTGGTCTGACCCAGCAGCGGCAATTCTTATGTTCTTATGACAATATGCTGTTCTTAAATTCTTATCTTAAAACGTGGGATGTGATTGAATGATCTTCCAATTATTACGTATAATCTTGTTGAGAACAAAACTTGCATTAGAATATTGCATAACAAAAGTCTGTATTAAAATCTATAATTTCTTCTACTTTTTCCATTTCTTCTAACAAATTTTATTTGATTATATTTGGCATGATGATAAGCTTTCTGGAGGACCTTCTTACTATACCTATGTTCTTGTAAATCATTTGTTAATGTTCATGAATATTTTTAAATTTACTCTCATTATTACATATTCTCTGAAATCTCAAATACTAAGAAAATGGTAAATTTTCACATAGATGTCTTGGATGACAGCTCTCATTACTTAGAAAAGTATTTCTATCGGTATCTTTTTTATATACTGTAGTTTCAATACCTGCTGACGTTTGGTTTATCATTACATCCCAAAAATCAATGGATTCATATGAGAGGTTGTAAGTGAATTGTATATGAGAATTGCAAGGAATTCCCTCTGTCCCAGTCCATAATGCAAATATATTGTCTGTGTATCTAAACCAAGAGTGTAACTTTTCTTCAAATGCGGATTTAAAGATCTAATCCTCTTCAAAATTTATTCATAAAAAGACAAGCTGCTGATGGAGCAAATATCAATAACATTGATATCAATATCAATCCCGTCCAGTGACTTATAAATATAGCTGTTAATTATACAGTACATAAAGAAATTTTCTTTCTTACAAATTCAAAATAAATTCAGTTGGCATCTTATGAGGTTTCAAATTTAGGTTTTTATATACTGCTTATGCAGGTTTAAGCGGTTTCACAATCAGGTATTCAAGTATTTTTCCCTCTCTGTCCCGGTGGGCTCACAATCTATCTAACGTACCTGGGGCTATGGAGGACTGAATGACTTGCCCAGGGTCATAAGGAGCCGCGTGGGGTTTGAACCCACAACCCCAGGGTGCTGAGGCTGTAGATCCAACCACCGCGCCACACACTCCTCTCCCGCTGCTCCAGCACTCCAAACAATATGTCCACTTCTTCTTCTTGAAGTATTGAGGTGTAAAGAGCTGTTATATCTAGAGTAATCAGCAACAAAGGTTTGTCCGTCTGATTGATTGATCCTAATATTCTCAAAAAATGAGACATGTCTTTGATGTATGTTCTATGTTTTTCTACTTCCGTTCTCAGAAACCAATCCACATACATAGAAACTGGCTGTAACAAAGAACCTTTGGATGATACAATCAGTTGCCCAGAGGATTTAATGCATTCTTGTGAATCTTTGGTAATATATACAGGATTGGAGTAATTGGATGTTGTTTATTCAAATATTTAAATTCCTGTTTGGTTAAATATCCCTCTGTCATACATGATCTAGTAATTTTATTAATTACAGATTTCAGTTGTCTTGTAGGGTCTAATGTTAGCTTTATAAACACTTGTGTCATTTAGTTGTCTTTCCACTTCTGCCTCATAACCAGCCCTGTTTAAAACCACCACAGCTCCTCCTTTGTCAGTTTTTTTTTTTATAACTGTATCTGTTGATTCTTTCAAACCTTTTAAAGTTTGTCTTTTGATTTTATTTATATCATTTCTAGAGGTGAAATGTAAATGATTGACTTCTTTTAAGACTACATTTCTAAATGTTACTAAAACTGGGTCCAAAGGTCCTGGTGCTGTCCATGATGATTTACTGTGGACAATAGAAGGATCGTAATAAATTTCTGAGTCTGAAAAATGAATTTTAATTTTCAAATTTCTCAAAAATTGTTCTAAATCAATTTTATATTGAAAATCATCAAAATGATTAAAAGGTACAAATGACAAACCTTTGGATAACAGTCTTTTCAACTTATGTCAATTCTGTTGCAGATAAATTTACTACCACTGTTTTTTCTTTTGATTCAATGTTTGTTGCCGATATTGGCCTCTTCCCCAGTTCTTTCCTCCACCGTTTCTCCAGTAATTTTGTCTTCTTGTAGCTAAAAATCCCCTTTTTTTTGGCGTCCCTCCAGACCGGCACAGATCGAATGGGTTTACGCTCCTCTGCCAGCAAGTGGAGACTCAGACATTGACTTTTAGCTGTAGTATAGATGGGCTGTGCAATCCCATCTGCAATCAGTCTGTTCTCAGTCTTCAGCAGGTGGAGGTGGTAAGCCTGTGCAGTCTTTCCTTTGTTTAGTGTATGGCCTGTTGGATTGGATTAGTGGCCTTCTTGTCCCTGTTTGTCGGTGCCAGATTGAGCTTGGGGGACCCTTTCAGGGGTCCACCCGACCTTGGTGGTGCCACACTCAACTAGTCGAGTCCCTCTCCCCATTTCCCCAAAATGTTTTACTTTAGCGGTGTTCAGGCAAGGCATGTAGCTTTGAGAGCCAATGGGGTCTTCTCAATTGCTCACTAAAGTTGTATAAAAAAAAAAAATCCTGAGGCAGTGCCAGTCTGAAAGCAAGTGTCTAATTGACTTTAATTGTTTTTTATTGCTAACCTGCATTTTTGGTTTTCCTCCTAGCAGTTTTCGTAATGAGCACTTTTAACGAGCTTAAAAAGTGTTCATTGTACTCCAGACAAGCGGTTGATGCGGCCGGAGTGTGCACAAAGTGCTCTGTCTACCGTGAAAAGGAATTCTTGTTGACTTTGGGTGCCAGTGAATGGGGTTCCCCTTTGAACGTGCACCACTCATCAACTGCAGGCAGTGGGGAAGCCTGAAGTTTCAAGTTTCAAGTTTATTCAATCTTTTGATGGATCGCCTATAAAAATTTCTAAGCGATGTACATAGTATAATAAAAAGAGATAAGAAACTTAACATTGTAATTATATTAGCATAACAAAAAAAAAAACATTTAAAACGTACATGAGGGGAGAGGGAAAGGATAAAAAGTTACAATTTCGGGTTTTGTGAAAAAAAGGGAAAGTACAAAAGGTAGGGTAAAAATGGTAGCACAAAGTGGCTTGATCATACTCCATATACAATAATACTAAGTTCCCTTACCGCCCACACAGGGATTTCCCCAGCCGCCGACAGGAAAATATGGTTTCCCTTATCGCTGTAGCTGCTGCAGCCGGCTCTCCTGTTCAGGCCTCTTTGCCACTAAAGGCCTCAGGTGAGATTTTTTCGGCAGGCTTTTCAATGGTTTTGGCAGGAAGCTCTGCCATTTTGCCTGTGGCCTCAGGTGACCTTCCTCCTGTCTTAGAGAGACAGGAACAGGTTTTTTTTTAAATGTTTCTCCTGCTTCTGCAGTAAGTGCTTCTTTGTCGAGTGTGTGTGGGGGTTCTGCTCTTGAACTTGTTTTAGCCATGTACAATGCTTACTTATAGGTTTCTGGGGATCCTGTTTCTTTCCCCGGGGATCTCTGGGGGGGAGGTTTTGGAGGGGGCTTTTGCTTTCCACTAAAGCAGTATTTCCCCCTTTCCACTCAGGTTTTCAGGGTATCCACAATAGAAACACAGAGTATGACGGCAGAAAAGGGTCGGCGGCCCAACAAGTCTGCCCACTCCAGAACCCTCCCTCCTGCAAATCTGTCCACTTAATCAATATGAACCCTCCTCTCTGGGGCATCCATCTTTTAGGCATAGCTCTGTGGTGCCCCCACCTGTTTGTCCCATCGACTCTTGAAGTCGAGCATGCTACTGGCCTCAACCATCTGGCGTGGAAGATCATTCCATTGATCAATAACCCGTTCGGTGAAGACGTATTTCCTGGTGTCACCATGAAATCTTCCCCCCTTAAGTTTCAGCGGATGCCCTCTTGTCGCAGTGGGACTCTTTAGAAAGAAGATTTCTTCCTCCACTTTAATGTGACCCGTGATGTATTTGAATGTTTCTATCATGTCCCCCCTTTCTCTGCACTCTTCGAGAGAATATAAGCGCAGTCTGGTCAGATCTTCTCCATAAGGGATGTCTTTCAGTCCTGAGACCATCCTAGTGGCCATTCTCTGGATTGACTCCATTCTCTTCACATCCTTTTGATAATGTGGCCTCCAAAACTGGACACAGTACTCCAGGTGAGTGGACATGTTAAACCTGACTTCACAGACCCTCACTTTTACGTCAGGTCCACGACCTTCACGATGGGCCTTGCGAACCTCCATTGTTGCTTCCCACTGTCTTCAGCGCCCTTCAGACACTGCTTAATGAAACTTCCTATGAATGATGGTCAGCTCCTGATAGTTGATACTGGCTCTGTGATCTCTTTGCCTACTCTTGGTTGCCTGCTAACTGGACTGGTACATGTGTGCTTTGCATGATCCGTCCCAGCTTCTTCCTGTTACCGCTGGCCAATGGTGAACACCTGGGAGCCCCTGTATTCAACACCAGGGGTCGCCAAAAGCGGTCTACTTCCACCAATTCCCTTAAAATAGGTGAATGGGGTGATGACTGTCCTGCAAAATGGATCATTGCTGCTTATGGACCTGCCACATGGACCGAGGATGACACCTGGGGCTATCGGACCCCAATCTATATGCTGAACTGCATTATTTGTCTACAAGCTGTATTTGAACTGATAACTAATGAGACCACCTGAGCTTTGAGTACCATTGTCAGAGCGAATGCTAAAATGCACACTGCTATCTATCAGAACTGCCTAGCTCTAGACAGAAGGTGGTGTCTGTGGTAAATTCAACCTCTCCAGCTGCTGCCTTGAACTTGAATAAAATGATTGAGGACGATGTGGATCGTATCACCAAACTGGCTCATGTTCCTGACCAGACCTGGCGTGACCTTACTGCAGACTGGATCTCTGGTACCTTCGGCTCCTGGTTGCCCTCTGGTTCAGCACTGAAGATCATCTTGCTGGTTGCCGCCCTGTCTTCTCTGTTCCTTTGCTGCCTGCCCTGTGTAGTCCCCATAGCCATAAAGCTGCTCCACTGAACTATGGACTCTGTTGTCAAACGTTCCACTGCTGCATTGGCCCTTGCTCTCTCCCAGTATCGTCTCTTACCCACTGGGGACCCCGACTTTCCTGACCCCTAACTTTATTTTGTCAGGCTTGGCTCCTTAGGTATGCCAGCCTGAAAGGGGGGAATATAGGGTCATGAAATGGTTAACTGTTGTTTAAAATATTGCTCTGGTCTACATAGCTGAAGAAAGTTTACAATCTATTGACTTCATCTGCCTAAAATGTATGTCCCTACCTTACCACATTGTAAGCCGAATAGATAAGAGTTTGAGCCATGATGTGCCCTGCCCTTCTGTACATGTAGCATTTAGACCTGTAAGATTTAGATAAGCAGAGAAATGAGCTAGTTTCCTAAAGGACTATAAGTTGTACCCCTGAACCTATCATAAGTGCTGGCTTAGGACCAATAATAATTGTAGAAAAGTTATAGAAGTAACAAATGAAAATTGTAGTTTTTGCATATATTAGTTTGCAAAAAGGGCATAAAAGTTTGTGTATTTCCTGTTTCTGACACTCTAGTAGGCAGGCTATTAACTGCACTACAGTCCGGTATACCGTAGTAAATTTCTTGTACTTTCTTCACGCCTCTGACTTTGTGTGTCCAAGTGACCTTTCAGTCTCACCATGGCTCTTTATAACGGTAGTTTGACTTCAGGCTTTCGGCTGACAAAGCTTCTTCTGATGTAACCCAGCATTTGTCTAGCCTTTGCTGACGCTTTCTCCACCTGATTGGCAGCTTTCATATCTTCCCGGATGAGAACTCTTTCTGCAGTAGTTCTAGTTAAATTTTCACCGTTCAAGGTGTATGTTCTGCATGGATTTCCACTCCCAAGATGCATTACCTTGCATTTTTTGGCATTAAAGTTTAATTGCCAAGTTCTGGACCATTGTTCCAATAAAAGCAGGTCCTGCTCCATAGTGCTGGGCCTGGTTGTGCTGTCTGCCCACAATGTTGCATAGTTTAGTGTCATCGGCAAATAATGTAATTTTGCCTCGAAGTCCCTTAGTCAGATCCCTTATAAAGATATTAAATAGCATCGGGCCCAAGACCGAGCCCTGTGGCACTCCACTGGTCACTTTCGATGTTTTTTGATGGAATACACTTTACCATTACTCTTTGAAGTCTGCCGCTTAGCCAGTCTTGTACCCATGCTGTCAGTGTTTCTCCTAGTCCTAATGATTTCATCTTGTTCAGTAACCTCTGGTGTGGAACACTATCAAAAGCCTTGCTAAAGTCCAAATACACGATGTCCAGGGACTCGCCCCCATCCAGTTTTTTTTGTTACCCAGTCAAAAAAGCTTATCAGATTGGATTGACAAGACCTTCCCTTTCTAAAGCCATGCTGGTGGGGATCCCTTAATCTTTCATTGTCCATAGACGTGTCCAATCTGTTCTTAATCAACTTTTTCATCAGTTTACTCACTATTGATGTAAGACTCACCGGTCTATAATTTTCAGCCTCTGACCTACATCCCTTTTTATGGAGTGGGATAACGTTGGCAGTTTTTCAGTCCAGGGGTACTTTTCCCTTGCTAAGGGAAAGGTTGAATAGCCCGGCTAATGGCTCTGCCAGGACGTCACTCAATTCTCGAAGTACTCTAGGGTGTAGATTGTCCAGGCCCATAGCTTTGTTTACTTTTAATTTTGATAGCTCTTGGTAGACTTCGCTCGCAGTAATTTCCATGTCCCAGAATGGGTCCTTTGAACTTCCCTTTGTCTGTAGCTGAGGACCGGATCCCGGTGCTTCGCAGGTGAAGACTGAGCAGAAGTAGCTATTGAGTATTTCTGCTTTGTCTGCATCCGAGTCTGTAAAGTTGCCGTCAGGTTTCTTTAGGCGCCCAATACCACTTGTGCTCTTCTTCCTGTCACTAACATATTTAAAAAAGGATTTCTCCCCTTTCTTTACCTGCCTAGCTATGTTTTCTTCCATCCTGAGTTTGGCCTCTCTGATTGTGGTTTTTAACTTTTCTGGATTTAGCCAGATAGGTTTCTTTAGCTTCCGGTCGTTGTGATTGTTTGTAGGTAAAGAAAGTTTTTTGTTTTTTTTGCTTCACTAGTTCTGAGTTCTCCACAGAGAACCACTGTGGTCTATTGTTTCTGCGTCGTTTGCTCACTGTTTTTATGTATATGTTAGTTGCTTCATGCAGGGTAGACTTCAGAGTAGACCATAGTTCCTCTACATCAGTGGTTCCCAACCCTGTCCTGGAGGAACACCAGGCCAATTGGGTTTTCAGGCTAGCCCTAATGAATATGCATGAAGCAAATTTGCATGCCTATCACTTCCATCATATGCAAATCTCTCTCATGCATATTCATTAGGGCTAGCCTGAAAACCCGATTGGCCTGGTGTTCCTCCAGGACAGGGTTGGGAATCACTGCTCTACATTATTCGTCGTGCTTTAGTTTTGCAGCACTTTGTAGACATAGTCCCCCATGCCCTGAAAGTTAGTTCCTTTAAAATTTAGGACCTTAGTCAATGTCTTTGACCTAGTGGTTCCTTTTTGGAGGCGGAACCAAACCATGTTGTGGTCACTGGATGCCAAGGTGTCACCCACCGATACCCCTGTGACACTGTCTCCGTTGGTGAGCAACAGGTCCAGGATTGCCTGGTCTCTGGTGGGTTGCAGTATCATCTGCTTGAGGCGTGCTCCTCGCATGGAGACTAGTAGCCTCTTGCTGCCGCTGGATGTAGTGGAAGGCATATAATGGAGGCAGTATATGCAAATCAAGTTTATGCATATTCATTGTGGATATCCTGAAAACCTGACTAGTAAGGGGGTACTCCAGGACTGAGTTGAGAAACACTGCAGTAGAGAATGACATAGGGACAAATTTTTTCCTGTTCTCGCGGGAGCTCATTTTCCTGTCCCATTCCTGCAAGCTCTGTCCTCATCTGCACAAGCCTCAAGCACTTTAAAATGTTCGAAGCTTGTGCAGTTAAGGCAGAACTAACAGGAATGGATCAGGGACAGTGACAAAACTCGTGGGGAAGGGATGAGGAAATTGAGTTCCTGTGGGGACAAATTTGTTCCATGTCATTCTCTATCTTCCACGTCTACCCCTATCCAGCCTCCTTCAGCGTTGGCTCCTGCTCAGTCACCCTCATCTTCATCCAAGTGGCCGTGGGTTTTGTGAGACGAGGATTTTTTATTTGCAGACACGTTTTTGCCTGATGAGAGCTTGGACCCTTTGTTGGATCCACAAAATCCTCTCGGGGGATGATGCCGGCGTTTGTTTTTCTGAGATGCTGGTTGGCAAGGATGTGTCGGTGGTGCACATTTTTCACCAGGACGAGCTGTAGGAGTTTATTCTTTGGGTTTCTTTGGTTTTGCATTTTGAGGAGGAAGCGAAAGACCCCCGTATTTGGTGGACCTCTGCTTCAAGGGATCCACTCAGCCTCCCGTTCTTTTCCTATGCATCAGGATATTCGGAATGTAATGTACGCACAGTGGAAGACTCCGGATACACCTTTTCGCTTGGCATGGTCCATGACCAGGCTCTATCCCATTCCTGATGGGGAAGGGATACCTTTAAGTCTCCTGTGGTTGATGCGGTGGTCTCGGCTATCGTATGTAGACATACAATGCCAGTTGAAGGTGATTCAACCTTGAGAGACTCCCAGGATTGTAAGATGAAGTCTCTTATTAAGTAGAGTTTTGACATGGCTGCCTTGGCTGTCCAGGCGGTAATTTGTCGTGGTTTGATAGCCGGGCTTGTTTCCAGTGGTCTGAGCGGGTCCTGGACCAGGAGACTGATGACTGGTCATTGGTGGATCAGGAGGTGGCTAAGATTGAGCTCAGTGCTTCTTATCTCTCAGATGCCATTTATGATCTTTTGCTGGCATCTGCTAAAGTCAATGGAGTTGCCCCTCACCATATCCTGTGGCTTCGGGGTTGGTCAGCAGATACGTCCTCAAAAGCTAAGCTCAGTAGATTTCCTTTTAGAGGCTCCTTCCTTTCGGGGAGGAGTTGGATAAGGTTGTTCAGGCCTTAAGTGATTCTAAGGAGCCCCAGTTTCCAGAGGACCATCCTCGCCAGGCATTGTGGGGTGGCGGCGCTTTGGGCATTTGTGTGATTTTTGTCGGTACCACCCTGGCTGGGATATGGCCTCTTTTCCTTCCAGAGGACATTTCTTTCAGCACATGCAGTCCTTTCGGGGAGCCCATCCTTCTGGTCCAATGATTCATTGCTTGTCCTTCCTCTGGTTCCGGTGGAAGCCCAGTTGCTGGAGTTTTACCAGGGGTGGGCTGAAATCACAACGGATCAGTGGGTCCTAAAGGTGATTCAGGATGGCTATGCTCTAGAATTTTACCTGCCTTTGCCAGATCATTTCCTCTCTTCTCCTTGTCAGGCAGCTAGGAAGAAACAGTGGTAGTCCCAGTGCCTCCTCAGGAGTTTCGTATAGGCAGGTATTCCATTTACTTTGTGGTGCCCAAAAAAGAGGGGTCATTTTGGCGTATCTTGGATCTGAAAGGGGTCAACAGGGCACTTTGGGTTCCATCTTTTCACATGGAGACTCTGAAATATGTCATACTGGCCGTTCAGCTGGGGGAATTTCTGACTTCTCTCGATCTGACGGAGGCCTACCTGCATGTTCTGATTTGGTCCTCCCATCAGCAATTCCTTTGCTTTGAGATTTTAGGAAAGCACTATCAGT
The DNA here is from genome assembly GCF_902459505.1 of Geotrypetes seraphini. NCBI lineage: Eukaryota > Metazoa > Chordata > Amphibia > Gymnophiona > Dermophiidae > Geotrypetes > Geotrypetes seraphini. The sequence goes on from NC_047095.1 coordinate 75,183,134, forward strand.
TTTGTTTGTTTCCTTTTGGTCTGGCCATGGCTCAGCAGACTTTTTCCAAGATTTTGTTTGTGGTGGAGACGGCCTTGCACAAGGAGGGCATTCTGGTTCATCCCTATCTTGATGACTGGTTGATCCAAGCAAAGTCCTTTCAGGAGAGCTCCTGGGTCACGACTCTGTTTGAGGTGATCCTGCAGTTGCTGGGCTGGGTGGTCAACTTGTCCAAAAGCCAGTCGACTCCATCTCAGCACTTGGAGTATCTCAGGGTTCTCTTCAACACCAGCTGGGGAGAGTCTTTCTTCTCGAGGCCCGGGTGCTGAGATTGCAGTTGCAGATTTGCTTTCTGATGGATTGTCATTGCCTTTGGGTGCAGGATTTTCTGCAGGTCTTGGGGTCAATGGCGGTCTCCCTGGAAGTGGTCAGGTGGGTTCAGGCTCATTTGCATCCCCTTCAGTATGCTCTCCTTCGGCAATGGTCTCCTCCACAGTTTCAAGATCTGGACTCTCCAGTCCCTCTTCGGAGGTTGGTTTGTCGCAGCCTCCACTGGTGGCTACAGTCTTCCAATCTGATTTAGGGGGGTGAGTTTGGATCAGCCCCAGTGGACAGTGCATCTTATGGATGCCATTCTCCTCAGTTGGGGAGCTCAATGTCTCAGTCGCTTGGCTCAGGGCAGCTGCTCATCGAAGGAAACATCCTGGTTGATCAGTGTTCTGGAGACCAGAGCCATTCGGTTAGCATTACTTGCTTTCCAGATGTTGCTGAAGGGCAAGTCAGTTCGGGTTCTTTTGGACAATGCCACGGCAGTGGCTTACGTCAATCGTCAGGGGAGAACCAAGAGTTATCTGGTAGCATAGGAGACTTCTCTTCTCATGGAGTGGGCAGAGGCTCATCTTCTGGACATCTCAGCTACCCACATAGTGGGAGTGGACAAGGTCCAGGCAGTCTTCATCTGTGTTCTTGTACTGGATCCTGGAGAGTGGTGTGTCAGCCTGGAAGCCTTCAAGTTGATTGTTCAGGCTTGGGGTCGGCCAGTCATGGACCCATGGCCACAAGTATCAACGCCAAAGCAACAAAGCTATTCAGTTGCCGCAGGGATTACAGGCCAAGGGTCCGGATGCTTTGGTGCAGTCTTGGTTGATAGCCTGCAGTATGTCTTTCCTCCGTGGCCACTGGAGGGCAGAGTTCTTTGCATTGCTCAGCACACAGACAGCGTGATCCTGGTGGCTCTGTACTGGCCCAGGCGCCCATGATATGCAGATCTGGTTTGTCTTCTCGTGGCAGATCCTCTTCTACTGCTGCTCTTGCCAGACGTTCAATCGGGGTCTCATTCCAGTTTTTAATCTGGGTTTCTTTTGTCTTACAGCTTGGCTCTTGAAAGGGAACGCCTAAGCAAGAAAGGTTATTCGGATAAGGTAATATCTACCCTCTTAAGTTCTTGGAGGCTTTCTACCTCTTGGGCTTATGTGCGAGTTTGGCATGTCTTTGAGGAGTGGTGTTCTGTGTGTGGCGTGGTTCCCCTTCACGCCTCTTTGCCTCACATCTTGGAGTTCTTGCAGGATGGCCTGGACTAGGGCTTTGCCTTGTCCTCCTTCAGGGTTCATATTGTGGCTTTTTCTTCTTATCACGGTCTGTTGCATGGTAGGCGTTTGGTCTCTTCTTCGGATGTGATTTATTCTTGAGAGCGGTGAAATTACTCCTACCTCCAGTTCATCCTTCAGTTCCGGCCTGGAATTTCAATCTGGTTCTTTCCATGTTGGCTCATCCTCCTTTTGAGCCTCTTAGCTCCTGCATGCTGAAGGACCTTACTCTCAAGGCGGTGTTCCTGGTGGCTATTACTTCATCGAGGTACGTTTCCGAACTGCCGGCCTTTTCGTGTAGACCTCCCATGCTGGAGTTTCCCAGGGAGTGGGTCATGCATTGGGAGGGGGAAGCCCAGTCATTTGTAGCCCTGTAGGCAGGAGGGAGTGGGCTTTCCTCCTGCCGTTACCGCATCTGAAGGTACAGGGAGTCCAGGGATTGGGAGGGGAGTCCAGGAATGTTGGGATGATATGGGGGGGGCAGAAATATTGGGGAGGTCTAAGATGTCAGTGGAATATCTGGGATGTCAGGGGGATATCGGAGAAGTCAAGGGATGTAGGGGAGGGGTGTAGCGCTCCGTGGCTCAGCTGATCCTGGCAGGGGGAATCCCCATCAGCTGAGTAGTTTGGATAGGAAGGGAAGGAGGGAGATGGGGCAGTAGTTGAAGGGGGATGTGGGGTCTAGTGAGGGCTTTTTGTGGAGGGGTGTAACTACAGCATGTCTGAAGACATCAGAAATTGCAGCAGTGGAGAGTGAAAGGTTGAGGATGTGACAGATGGGAGGGATTACAGTGGGAGCAATGGATCCGAGTCACAGGAACACAAGAACAGGTAGTAGGTTTGGAGGAGGAGAGAAGGTGAGCAGTTTCCTCTTCTGTGACTTCAGAAAAGGAAGAAAGGATTGTAGGGGTTGTTGAAGGGAGGTTGACAGAGTGTACAGTTGGAAGGGGTGGTGGGGGGAGGAGGAGGGGTTGACATAGTTGAAACTCACCATAGAGAGTCCACGCATGAAAGTCATGACCATGTGAGTGCCACAGAAAAGTAAGGATAAAGAACGGTAAAAATTTGTCCTCACTGAAACAGGATGAGTGAATGAAGCTGTATAAACTTTTAAAAACCTTACTTCTCCATTGTGCCTGGAAGAGGGATTTTGGCAGGGAATGAGTTGGTCACAGGGATGTGTAAAGCCTGGTTGGGTGAAAATCCTGTCAGTCAATGAATCAAAAGAGACAAGATGTGTATATTAGATCAAATGAATGCCCCACTTCCTTTCTTCTCATAATATTCTTGAGCCGATTCACTTTGCTTTTGCCCTCTCCATTCTACAGTAACTGCACCTTGCTAAAGGCTCTAACGATCTGTTCCTGGCCAAATACTATGGACTCTATCCTCATTCTTCTCAATCTGTCTGCTGCCTTCAACACTGTTGATCACCACCTCCTTCTCGACATGCTATCCTTACTGGATTCCAGGGTTCTATTTTCTCTTGGTTTTTTTTCCTATCTCTCCAATCATACTTTCAGTGTATGTTATGGTTGATTCTCCTCTACTGCCATCCCACTGTCTATTGGCATACCCCAAGGCTCCGTCCTGGGCCCTCTCCTCTTTCCATATATACCTGCTCTCTTGATACACTGACTCAGAGGAAACATGATAGAGACTTTCAAGATCATGAAAGGCATAGAGAAGGTAGAAAGAGACAGATTCTTCAGACTATTGGGAACCACAAGCACAAGGGGGCACTCGGATAAACTGATGCTAGGAAGTTCTTTTTTACTCAGAGGGTGGTGGACACCTGGAATGCGCTTCCGGAGGTTGTGAAAGGACAGAGTACACTACGGGGGTTCAAAGAAGGATTGGATAAATTCCTGAAGGATAGGGGGATTGAGGGATACAGATAGAGGTAGAGATAGGTTGTAGAAAGAGTATAGATAGAAAGATAAGAGATATTAAAGGGCTTAGAAAAGGATCACCTTACAGGTTATGGGCCGGAAGGGCCGCCGCGGGGGCGGACTGCTGGGCGCGATGGACCTCTGGTCTGACCCAGCGGAGGCAACTTCTTATGTTCTTATGTCCTCTCATGGTTTTCAATATCACTTCTATTACAGGCTGATAAGTCTGACTTCTGTAGTAAGAAAATTAATGGAAACACTTTTAACACAGAAAATGGTCAAGTTTCTGGAATCCAGTGGATTACAGGACTGGAGGCAACATGGATTCACTAGAGGTAGGTCTTGTTTAACAAATTTGATCAGAGAATTGGATAGAGGATGTGCACTAGTTATGGTAACTTCAGTAGTTGGAACCTAAGAACAGTACCGCGCAGAGCTTTGGATTCTTGATAGAGGATGTGCACTAGTTATGGTAACTTCAGTAGTTGGAACCTAAGAACAGTACCGCGCAGAGCTTTGGATTCTTGCCCAGAAAAAAACTAAGAAGAAGAAAAAAAAAAAAAAACCCAACAAATTTTTAGATTGAATCAAGTTGGGTCTTTATCTGCCATCATCTACTATGTTTTATGTTACTATGTTACTTGGTGTATTTAGATTTTAGCAAAGCCTTTGTCATTGTTCCACACAGACATCTAATAAATAAACTGAGTGCCCTCGGGATGGGTCCCAAAGTGATGGGCTGGGTCAAGAACTGGTTGAGTGGAAGGCAACAGTGATCAATGGAGACCGCTCTGAGGAAAGGGATATTACCAGTGGTGTGCCTCAAGGTTCTGTTCTTTTTAATATTTTTATAAGCAATATTGCTGAAGGGTTGTCGGGTAAGATTTGCGTCTTTGTGGACGATACCAAAATCTGCAATAGAATAGACACGCTGGATGGTGTGAATAACATGAAGAAAGACATGGCAAAGCTTGAAGAATGGTCTGAAATTTGGCAACTACAATTTAATGCTAAGAAATGCAAGGTCATGCATTTGGGCTGCAAAAACCCGAGGGAACGGTACAGATTAGGAGGGGGTGAAGAACTTATGTACACGACAGTAGAGTGGGACTTGGGTGTGATTGTAAGTGATGACTTGGGTGTGATTGTATGTGATGATCTTAAGGTGGCCAAACAGGTTGAAAAGGTGACGGCGAAAGCTAGAAGGATGCCAGGTTGCATAGAGAGAGGTATGGCCAGTAGGAAAAAGGAGGTATTGATGCCCCTTTATAAGACTTTGGTGAGACCTCATTTAGAATATTGTATACAATTCTGGAGGCCACAGCTTCAAAAAGATATAAAAAAGGATGGAGTCGGGCCAGAGGAAAGCTACTAATATGGTGCATGGTCTTCGTCATAAGGCGTATGGGGACAGACTTAAAGATCTCAAGCTGTATACTTTGGAGGAAAAGCGGGAGAGGGGAGACGTTTAAATACCTATGTAATGTAAATATGCTTGAGTTGAGTCTCTTTCATTTTAAAGGAACCTCTGCAATGTTATTGTAAGAGCGACAAACCTTTATGTGAGGCAAGTGAGGAAAAGAAGGCCGCTTTGGTTCTCATAAGTAGTAGCTGAGAAGGAATGAGGTTAGCTTTCATAAACTACAGAAGATCTCAGAAAGTGGAAGACAGGCAAGAATATCTGGAAAAGATAGGCTGGTCAAGTAGTCAGGAAAGCAAAGATACAAATGGAAGAAAAAACAGCTGACATTGTAAGATGTGGAGACAACATTTTATCCCAGGACAAGCAGGCAGCATATTCTCTACATGTGGATGACGTCACCGGAGCCCCCTAGCAGACATTTTCGCAAGCAGACTTGCTCGAAGACCTTCAGGCTTGCGATTGGCCCGCGCATGCGTGCGTGTCCCTCCCACCCTGCCTAGGGCATGCATCTCCTCAGCATGTCATCAGTTCAATGTTTTCCGCAGATCCAGAAGCATTGCTCCCTTACTTAGAAAGATGACGGCAGAAAAGGGCTACAGCCCATCAAGTCTGCCCACTCTATTGACCCACCCTGAATGCTGATGACTTAGTTCCTTAGCTCGACCCTCGAGGGATCCCACGTGGATATCCCATCTATTCTTAAAGTCGAGCATGCTGGTGGCCTTGATCACCTGCACCGGAAGTTTGTTCCAATGATCCACCACCCTTTCTGAGAAGAAGTACTTCCTGGTGTCACCACTAAATTTCCCTCCTCTGAGTTTAAGCGGGTGCCCCTTTGTGACCGAGGGTCCCTTGGGAACGAATATGTCGTTTTCCACCTCGACTCGACCTGTGACGTATTTAAATGTCTCGATCATGTCACCCCTTTCCCTGCGCTCCTCTAGAGTATAGAGCTGCAATTTGCCCAGTCTTTCTTCGTATGAGAGATCCTTGAGTCCGGAGACCATTCTAGTGGCTGGACCGACTCGGCACGAAGCACATCTTTACGGTAATGTGGCCTCCAGAATTGCACACAGTATTCCAGATGAGGTCTCACCATGGATCTGTAAAGTGGCATTATGACTTCAGGTTTGCGGCTGACGAAGCTTCTCTTGATACATCCCATCATTTGCCTTGCCTTGGATGAGGCCTTCTCTACTTGTTTGGCAGCCTTCATGTCTGCACTGATGATTACTCCCAAGTCCCGTTCTTCTGAAGTCCTAGCTAGTGCTACTCCATTCAAGGTGTATGTTCTGCATGGATTTCTGCTGCCGAGATGCATGACCTTACACTTCTTAGCATTGAAGCCCAGCTGCCATGTCGAGGACCAGTTTTCCAACGTGATCAGATCTTGCGTCATACTATCCTTGAGATTGCTTTCACTTATTATATTACACAGTATGGCGGCGTCGGCGAACAGCGCTACTTTACCCTGAAGCCCCCGTGTCAAGTCCCTTATGAATATGTTGAAAAGGGATGGTCCCAGGACTGATCCCTGCGGCGCTCCGCTAGTCACCTCCGATGTCTCAGAGAGGGTGCCGTTGACCACCACGCTCTGAAGTCTTCCACTCAGCCAATCATTGACCCATGCAGTTAGTTTCTCACCCAACCCCATCGATTTCATCTTGTTTAAAAGTCTACGGTGAGGGACACTGTCAAAAGCTTTACTGAAATCCAAGTACACTATGTCTAGAGACTCTCGCGTGTTCTCTTTGTCCCTCTTGCACCACGGCTTATTTGGTTTGTTTCCTTTGAGTCGCTGTGCTCGCGTCTTTTATTTTCTTTATTTTCATTTTTTTTCCGTTCGTATAATTCTTCTGGCCGCGGCTTTATTTTTCTTATGTCCCGGCTTCGTTCCGGCTTTAAAAACTGCACTAAGTGCAACTGGGCTATCTCCATCACCAATCCTCATCGTTGGTGTGTGGAGTGCCTGGGTACAGAGCACCGCGCTGAGTTGTGTCCCCGTTGTGCGACCTTGCAACCACGGGCTCTTCGTCGGAGGGTGGCCAAGATTCTCCAACTTTTTGGCCCCATGGATCCTGCGAGATAGGCCTTGAGCTCGGCCTCGGCGCCCTCGGTGGGTGCCTCGGCCTTGAAGTCCTCGACCTCAAAGTCCCCATCGGCCTCGAAGGCTCCGGCCTCGGCCCCTCCTGCTACTCCGGCCTCGGGTAAGTCTCCACTTTCCTCCTCAGGTGTGCCGGCAAAGAAGCCTTTCTCAGAGTCTCATGTCAGTGCCGCCTCGTCGGCGTCTTCGAGACATCACTCTAAGCGTGCCTCCTCACGTAGGGAATACTCTTCTTCGAGGTCGCCCCCGAATGAGCGCACTGCTGCACCTCCAACCCTTTGGTCTCGGTGCCTATGTTCAAGGACATGCTTAAGGCTATTATTACCACTAGCCAACTAGTCCCGACCTCAACGCCTTTGACCTCGATCTCGACCCAGTCGCGGTCTGGCCAGCCTGAGTGTCCTCTCGTCTCTCGAGGCCTTCCTTGTAAGACCCGTCGGGTTCCTTCGAGCGAGTCGTCCTCCCCTGAGTCAACGGTGACTTTTCGGGGATCCAGGCCGGGGACCACTTTTTCCCCTGCTACTGCAGTGAGGCTCTCCTCTTCTAAAAACTCCTGGTCTTCTCCGCCCTTTCGGGGCAGGTCTCTGACCTCGAGACCCTCTCGACACACGCTTGTCCTCGAATTGGACTCTAGTGTCTGTTCCCCTTTGAGGTGCTTACCAGCTTCTTATGGTTCTCCTTCGAAGCCGGGTGGGGAATTTACCTATACCCTGTCTTCTCTGAGGCTTCCCCAGCAGTTTCCTCGGACTCCGGGTCTTCCCCGGTCCATCTGGCACGGGGCCGTTCCTTGATGCCCCCTACACGCCTTAGTTGAACCTCTTCGGTCTTCTGTTCACGGAACTCTGAGGCCCCGGCTTACTATTCCAGGGAGGTTTCTCCCTCGTTCTTGGCTGCACCCCGATCTCGGTCAGAGTCTTTTCGGAGAATGAGTCATCTTCTCGGACCTCCTCCTTTTCTCGTTTCATCTCTGACATGGGCAGAGCTTTGAACCTAGATCTTCAATCCGACTTCCGCTTTACTCAGGAATACCTGGCGGAATTGGGATTTGACAATATGCCTCGTGAGGCGCTTCACCTCCCGTTGCATCAGGTTCTCTGGCAGACGTTTCTCCGGAACCTGGAAACGCCGTATGCTGTTACGGCTATTCCCTCTAAGTTGGAGCCCCGTTACCGGACTGTCCCGGTAAAAGGGTTTGAAGATGCTCATCTTTCCCACCAGTCCTTGGTGGTTGAGTCTTCCTTGAAGAAATCGAACCCCTTGAGGGTTTATGCTGCTGTCCCTCCAGGCAGGGAGGACCGCACAATGGACAAATTTGGTCGACGTCTTTATCAGAATTCGATGATGGCAAACTGTGTCCTTAATTACAACTTCTTCTTCACGTCCTACCTCCGGTTCTGTGTCAATGTTCTCCGCTCGTTCTGGGAGATCGTTCCAGAACCTCGGCGTCAGGAGTTTTGTCTCCTCGAGGAGACCCAACTCCGCCTGTATATGTTCCAGGCCTCTTACGACGCCTTTGAATTGTCCTCGAGAGTTACAGCCTTTGCCATCGCCATGTGTCGCCTCGCTTGGCTCCAGATTGTGGACAAGGATTCGAAACTGCAGGATCATCTTGCCAATCTTTCGTGTGTGGGTCATGAGCTCTTTGATGATTCCACGAAGCTGCCACTAAGCGCCTTTTGGACCACGAGCTGTCCTTTGCATCTCTGGTGAAACTTAAGCTGATAGCTCCTCCGGCTCGCCAATATAAAATTCCTCTCCGGAGGTACCCGCAAAAATCCACTCCTGCTGTCTCGAGGCCTCCTTCAAAATGGCCCCTGCAGCAGCAGCCCCGTCAACATAAAACTCAGCCACTGGCCCCGGCAAAGACCGGGCCGTCCTTTTGACAATTCCAGTCCGAGCCTTCAGGCTCCCTTTCTGGAGTCTTCCCCCTTTCCCATCGGGGGTCGTCTCCAACATTTCTATGCCCAGTGGGAGAATCTTACCACTGACAGTTGGGTGCTGTCTATCATTCGGTAGGGGTACTCCCTGCACTTCAGTCGCGTACCCCGGACATGCCTCCAAGAGAGTTTCCTTCTGCTAAATCTCAGCTCCCTCTCCTTCTGCAGGAAGCTCAGGCCCTGCTTCGTCTTCGGGTGGTCGAGGAGGTTCCCCCGGATCAGTGGAACTCCAGGTTTTATTCCCGGTACTTTCTGGTACCCAAGAAGACAGGGGATCTACGTCCGATCCTGGACCTCCGTGCTCTGAACAAATTTCTGGTCCGGGAACGATTCAGAATAAGAACATAAGCATTGCCTCTGCCGGGTCAGACCAGGGGTCCATCGTGCCCGGCAGTCCGCTCCCACGGCGGCCCTCCAGGTCCATGACCTGAAAGTTTTCCCTACCTAACCTAAAATGTCCATACCCTATTCGCTCAATGTCCTGTAAGGTAAACCTCTATCTGTACCCTGTTATCCCCTTCGCTTCCAGGAAGTCATCCAGTCCCTTTTTTCTGTACCTGTTATCCCCTTCGCTTCCAGGAAGTCATCCAGTCCCTTTTTGAACCCCAGAATTGTTCACCCTTCCCACGTTGTATCCCCTCTTGTACGAGGGGGATTGCTGTGCTCACTGGACCTCAAGGAGGCATACACTCACATTCCGGTACACCCGGCCTCTCGCCGGTATTTGAGATTCCGGGTGGGGGATCTCCATCTCCAATATCGTGTTTTCCCTCCTTTAGTCTGGCGGCCTCTCCGAGGGTTTTCACGAAATGTCTGGTTGTGGTAGCTGCGGCCTGCAGGTGTTTCCCTACCTCGACGACTGGTTAATCAAAGCGTCCTCTCATGACGAAGTCCTGCGAGCAACGAATCAGACCATCATGCTCCTACAGAGTCTCAGCTTCGAGGTGAATTTTCCCAAGTCTCACCTCTGCCAGTCTCAGTCTCTTGATTTCATCGGAGCGGTCCTGGACATGGTTCGTCTCCGCTCCTTCTTGCCTCGGCCTCATCAGGAGGCCATTATCCGTTTGTGTCATCTGCCCGCAGCACCTGCTCGACTCATGATGGTCCTCCTAGGTCACATGGCCTCCACGGTTCACGTGACTCCTTTTGCCAGACTTCACCTACGTATTCCTCAATGGACTCTGGCGTCCCAATGGAACCAGGATCGAGATCCTCTCTCTCGACGCATTGTCGTGACTCCTTTGTTGAAGAGGTCTCTCCGTTGGTGGATGCTCTCTTCCAATGTTTCCAGAGGTTTTCTGTTACAGGCTCCTCCTCCACAACAGGGGGCTCATCTGGACGGTCTGCGCACCCAGGTCCCATACAGACCGCCTTTGTCACATCAATCTTCTGGAGCTTCGAGCGATTTTCCTCTTGTCACCTGCTTCGCGACCAGGTGGTGCTGGTTCGTACGGACAACCAGGTCGCCATGTATTATATCAACAAACAGGAGGGCACAGGGTCCAGGTCCCTGTGCCTGGAAGCAATGTGGCTCTGGGATTGGGTCATCTGCCGCAACATATTCCTTTGAGCTGTCTACATTCAAGGCTAGCGGAACTGTCTTGCGGACAGGTTGAGTCGTCTGCTGCAGCCTCACGAGTGGTCGCTCCACTCCAGGACCCTGCGTCAGGTGTTTGCTCGTTGGGGGACTCCGGACGTCATAGTAACATAGTAGATGACGGCAGATAAAGACCCGAATGGTCCATCCAGTCTGCCCAACCTGATTCAATTTAAATTTTTTATTTTTTTTTTTTTCTTAGCTATTTCTGGGCAAGAATCCAAAGCTTTACCCGGTGCTGTGCTTGGGTTCCAACTGCCGAAATCTCTGTTAAGACTTACTCCAGCCCATCTACACCCTCCCAGCCATTGAAGCCCTCCCCTGCACATCCTCCACCAAACGGCCATACACAGACATAGACCTGCAAGTCTGCCCAGTAACTGGCCTAGTTCAATATTTAATATTATTTTCTGATTCTAAATCTTCTGTGTTCATCCCACGCTTCTTTGAACTCAGTCACAGTTTTACTCTCCACCACCTCTCTCGGGACCGCATTCCAGGCATCCACTACCCTCTCCGTAAAGTAGAATTTCCTAACATTGCCCCTGAATCTACCACCCCTCAACCTCAAATTATGTCCTCTGGTTTTACCATTTTCCTTTCTCTGGAAAAGATTTTGTTCTACATTAATACCCTTCACGTATTTGAACGTCTGAATCATATCTCCCCTGTCTCTCCTTTCCTCTAGGGTATACATATTCAGGGCTTCCAGTCTCTCCTCATACGTCTTCTGGCGCAAGCCTCCTATCATTTTCGTCGCCCTCCTCTGGACCGACTCAAGTCTTCTTACGTCTTTCGCCGGATACGGTCTCCAAAACTGAACACAATACTCCAAGTGGGGCCTCATCAATGACCTGTACAGGGGCATCAACACCTTCTTCCTTCTACTGACTACGCCTCTCTTTATACAACCCAGCATCCTTCTGGCAGTAGCCACTGCCTTGTCACACTGTTTTTTTGCCTTTATTATTATTATTAGGTTCTTATATCCCGCCATACCCAAAGAGTTCTAGGCGGTTTACATTCGTTACATTAGGATCCGGTCTGAACCCGGATTTACAAAAAATTTTTTATCGGAATTGCAGGTAGCGCAGAAGGAGGCGCAGGTTTATCATAGTTGGGTTGGACGATAAGATGGAGGGGAGTGGGAAACTAGAGGAGGGGGGGGGAGTGGGAGGAGGGGGTGGGGGGGGTTGGAGTGTATGCGGGGAGTAAGGACTAAGGGTCTTGTTCGCGGAAGAGGTGTGTTTTGAGAAGCTTTCTGAAGTCTAGGTAGGTCGGGGCCTCTAGGATCATTTGGGCTAGCCAAGGGTTCAGCTTGGCCGCTTGGAAGGCGAAGGTTTTGTCGATGAATCTTTTGAGCTGGCATGATTTTATGGAGGGGAAGGTAAACAACTGGATTCTGCGGGGTTTCTTGTTGGTGGAATACATATTGAAATGTGGGGAGAGGTATTTTGGTGAGAGACCAAATACTGTCTTGTAACAGATGCAGGCGAACTTGAAGAGGACTCGGGATTCGAAGGGTAGCCAGTGTAGTTGGTGGTAGAAGGGGGTGATGTGTTCCCATTTGTTCAGGCCGAAAATGAGTCGGACAGCTGTGTTTTGGATCAGTTTTAGTCTTCTGGTGATTTTCTTTGTGGAGCTTAGGTAAATGATATTGCAATAATCCAGTATGCTGAGGATAGAGGATTGAACTAATAATCGAAATGCAGTGTCATCGAAGTATTTCTTTATGGTACGGAGTTTCCAGAGTGCTGAAAGGCCTTTCTTGACAATGAGGTCGGTGTGATTATCTAGGGATAGATGTTTGTCAAGCGTGACTCCTAGTATTTTTAATGTTTGTTCGAGTGGGAAAACCAATCCTTTCACCTGGATTGTGGTGTCTTTGATTTTGTCTTTGGGGGTGGCTAGAAAGAATTTTGTTTTGTCTGGGTTGAGCTTTAGTTTGAAGGAGAGCATCCAGAGTTCTATCTGGGTGAGTATGCTAGTTATGAAGTTGAGAAGATCCTGGGATAGACTGGTTAGAGGGATGACAATTGTGATGTCATCTGCATAGATGAAGAATTTGAGCTTAAGTTTGTGAAGGAGGTTACTGAGGGAGGCGAGGTAGATATTGAACAGGGTGGGGGATAATGGGAGCCTTGTGGTACACCGCAGGAGTTCACCCAGCTGTAGGAGAAGTTGTCATTTTTGTGTACCCTGTAGGATCTGTTTCGTAGGAACCCTTGGAACCAGCTGAGTACCCGGTCTGAGATTCCAATGTGGGCCAGGCATTCCAGGAGAATAGTGTGGTCAACTAGGTCAAACGCACTGCTTAGATCAAATTGTAAGATCAGGGCGCTGGAGCCACGACTGAAGAGTATGTGCAGGTGGTCTAGTAAGGAGGCGATGATGGTCTCTGTGCTGTGGTCCGTGCGGAAGCCCGATTGATTGTCGCTTAGGATATTGAATTTTTCCAGGTATGCGGAGAGTTCTGCGTTTACTGCCCCTTCCGCGATTTTGGTGAATAGTGGTATGTTAGCTATTGGTCTGTAGTTGGAAGGTGCGTTGGAAGAGTCCTTTATGCTTTTTATGATTGGGGTTATTAAGATATGTCCTTGTTCTGGAGGGAAGTTTCCTGCGGATAGTAGGGAGTTGACCCATAGTAGCATGTTTGCTTTGAAGTAGATCGGAGCCGTTTTCATCACATTTGGCGGGCAAGGATCTAGTTTGCAGAAGGATTTGGTGTATTTGTTATAATATTTGTTGAAGGTTTTCCAGTCGATTGTGGTAAATTGGTTCCAGTTTAGGTCGGATCTAGATCCTTGGTCTGGTTTAGCTATGTCGATGTCAGGGAGGATGGGGAAGAGCTCCAGTGGATTGGTCTTGGTGGGTAGTGCTGGTCTTAGTTTTAGGATCTTGGAGTTGAAGAAATCCGCTAGGGTGTTGGCGGTTAGTGTTGAGTCTTCCTGGTTGTTAGTGAGTGTTTCAATGTTGTAAAGGTTATTGACGAGTTTGAAGAGGTTGCTGCTGTTGGATGTGATGTTTCCAATTAAGTGTGAGTAGAATTTTTTCCGTTTTTCCTTGGTAAGGTTTTTGTAGGTTTTTAGTTTGAGTCTCCAGGCAGTTCTGAGTTCCTGGGTTCCTGACTTTATCCATAGTCTTTCTGACTTTCTGAGGTCACTCTTTAGCAGTAACAGCTCTGTGTCGAACCATCCCTCCTGATTTGTGGTTCTGATGTGGCGGGTTTTTGAAGGGGCTATTTCATTTAAAATGTTAGTGCTGTCAATGATCCAGGCGGACATGAGTTGGTCTATTTCTTCGTCTTGTTTTATGTGGGTGTCATAGCGGGACCAGAATTCCTCTGGGTCTATCTTTCCTCTAGTGGTGTGGGTTGTGATGTTTCTTGTTTTGTTGTTTCTTGAATGTTTTTGTTGACAGCCCAAGGAAAAGTCGCATAGTCTGTGGTCAGACCATAGGGAGTCTGTCCAGTTGGCTTGTTTCCAGTATATTTTTGGGTCGGTCGGCTCGTTGGAGGAGAATGTGACCAGATCTAGCTGATGGCCCTTTTGGTGAGTTTTGGTTGGGGGGGGTTTGAAGAAGCCTAGTTGGGAGGTGAGTGACCAGAAGTCGGCAACTTCTGGTTGGTCCGCTTGCTCAAGGTGGATGTTGATGTCTCCGCATAGAAGGTTGTAAGGACTTGTTAGATAATTAGTTAATAAGGAGTCAGCGAGGTCCTCTTTGGCTAGGGACCATTTTTGGGGTGGGATGTAGAATAGAGTGATAGTTAGCGAGGAGGCAAGGGATTTAGAGGTGAGTGAGATGGCTAATATTTCTGCGTTGGGAGAGGATTTGGTGTTGAGTGCCGTACAATTAAGCTGATCTCTGAAGATTATTGCTAGGCCTCCTCCTCTTCCCCGAGTTCTGGCCAGGGAGAGGATCTTGTATCCTGCGGGTAGGCAATCTTTGATTATGATATCCTTGTCTGATAGTAGCCAGGTTTCGGTGAGTAGGATGAAGTCGGGGTTGGTCTCCGTCAGCCAGTCTCTGATTAGAATGGCTTTGTTCCTCATGGATCGGATGTTTAGGTAAAAGCCTAGTAGGTTCTGGTGGTTTGGGTGGTTGGCTGGGGCATAGTGGGAGTAGGCCAGTTTTTTTAGTGTTCTAGGTTTTTTTTGCGCCGGGTTTGGTGGGTTTGAGGGGGGGTGGAGGATTTGGGAGCCGTATTAGGTGAGAATGTGGGGTGTGGGGTGTTAGCGAGGGTATTTTGGGTTTTGGAGGGCGATATAGGGAGAAGTGGACAGGGATGGTGGTTGTGTGTGATGGGTCAGCAGAGCAGATCCTGAGGGTGATGAGATATAGTAGGAGTAGTGCGACGCATTGAGGGGTGTTTGGTCTTGCCATGGTGCCACGCTCGTGGGGGGGGGAAGAGCGTGGGGTATGGTAGTAGTCGGAGGGGGGCAGAGGGGAGGGGTGTGATGTAAAGTTTGGCAGGTTTCAGCGGCGCAGTGGACGATATAAAGCTGGGCCGGTTACAGCGGTGCAAAAGGCAGTACAGAGTTGTGCAGGTTACAGCGGTGCGTTAGGCAGTACAAAGTTAAGTAGGTTGCAGCAATGCAATAGATCGATGTAAAGTTAAACAGGCTGAACAATTTAAGCGTGTGCGCGCGGTGCGGTAGGCAGTACAGTACAATGTAAACAATGTAAACAGTAGGTAATACAGTAAACAATAAGGCAATGCAGTACAGTGTTAACTTTTCTGAGTTCTAACGGATGAGGCGGTGCTATGTAAATAACACTATGTATTGCTGTGTTCCAGTTGGGGGGGTCGGATTGACTGGCGTCGCTCGCAGTCGCTTGCAAAGGCGCGTGCTAAGGCGCACGCGCCTTAGACGTGCGCCTTCGACGGCACGCCGAACGGCCTGCACGCCGTTGGTGCGGCGGCTTTAGTCCTCGGGTTCGGGAGAGGGGCGGAGCTGGGCTCGCACGCTCCTCTCCTGCAGGCTCACGCTGCTTCGGCTCCCCGCTGGCAACAGTGCGGGGGCCAAGAGAAGAAGGCCGCTCTCCGGGGGTGCGGCGGCTTTAGTCCTCGGGTTCGGGAGAGGGGCGGAGCTGGGCTCGCACGCTCCTCTCCTGCAGGCTCACGCTGCTTCGGCTCCCCGCTGGCAACAGTGCGGGGGCCAAGAGAAGAAGGCCGCTCTCCGGGGGGTGCGGCGGCTTTAGTCCTCGGGTTCGGGAGAGGGGCGGAGCTGGGCTCGCACGCTCCTCTCCTGCAGGCTCACGCTGCTTCGGCTCCCCGCTGGCAACAGATCTTTGGACACTATAACCCCAAGGTCCCCTCTCCCCGTCCGTGCATATCAGTTTCTCTCCTCCCAGCATATACGGTTCCTTCCTATTATTAATCCCCAAATGCATTACTCTGCATTTCTTTGCATTGAATTTTAGTTGCCAGGCATTAGACCATTCCTCTAACTTTTGCAGATCCTTTTTCATATTTTCCACTCCCTCTTCGGTGTCTACTCTGTTACAAATCTTGGTATCATCTGCAAAAAGGCACACTTTTCCTTCTAACCCTTCAGCAATGTCACTCACAAACATATTGAACAGGATTGGCCCCAGCACCGAACCCTGAGGGACTCCACTAGTCACCTTTCCTTCCTTCGAGCGACTTCCATTAACCACCACTCTCTGGCGTCTGTCCGACAGTCAGTTTCTGACCCAGTTCACCACTTTGGGTCCTAACTTCAGCCCTTCAAGTATGTTCAACAGCCTCCTATGAGGAACTGTATCAAAGGCTTTGCTGAAATCCAAGTAAATTACATCTAGCATATGTCCTCGATCCAGCTCTCTGGTCACCCAATCAAAAAATTCAATCAGGTTCGTTTGGCACGATTTACCTTTTGTAAAGCCATGTTGCCTCGGATCCTGTAACCCATTAGATTCAAGGAAGTACACTATCCTTTCTTTTAGCAACACTTCCATTATTTTTCCAACAACTGAAGTGAGGCTCACCGGCCTGTAGTTTCCTGCTTCATCCCTGTGACCACTTTTATGAATAGGGACCACATCCGCTCTCCTCCAATCCCCAGGAATCACTCCCGTCTCCAGAGATTTGTTGAACAAGTCTTTAATAGGACTCGCCAGAACCTCTCTGAGCTCCCTTAGTATCCTGGGATGGATCCCGTCTGGTCCCATCGCTTTGTCCACCTTCAGTTTTTCAAGTTGCTTATAAACACCCTCCTCCGTGAACGGCGCAGAATCTACTCCATTTTCTCGTGTAACTTTGCCAGACAATCTCGGTCCTTCTCCAGGATTTTCTTCTGTGAACACAGAACAGAAGTATTTGTTTAGCACATTTGCTTTCTCCTCATCACTCTCCACATATTTGTTCCCAGCATCTTTTAGCCTAGCAATTCCATTTTTTATCTTCCTCCTTTCACTAATATATCTGAAAAAAATGTTATCTCCCTTTTTTACATTTTTAGCCATTTGTTCTTCCGCCTGTGCCTTCGCCAAACGTATCTCTCTCTTGGCTTCTTTCAGTTTCACCCTGTAGTCCTTTCTGCTCTTCTCTTCTTGGGGTTTTTTATATTTCATGAACGCCAACTCTTTCGCCTTTATTTTCTCAGCCACTAGGTTGGAGAACCATATCGGCTTCCTTTTTCTCTTGTTTTTATTGATTTTCTTCACATAAAGGTCCATAGCCATTTTTATCGCTCCTTTCAGCTTAGACCACTGTCTTTCCACTTCTCTTATGTCCTCCCATCCTAACAGCTCTTTCTTCAGGTACTTTCCCATTGCATTAAAGTCCGTACGTTTGAAATCTAGGACTTTAAGTATCGTGCAGCCACTCTCCACTTTAGCCGTTATATCAAACCAAACCGTTTGATGATCGCTCCTTCCCAGGTGAGCACCCACTCGAACATTAGAGATACTCTCTCCATTTGTGAGGACCAGATCCATTATCGCTTTTTCCCTTGTGGGTTCCGTCACCATTTGTCTGAGCAGAGCCTCTTGAAAGGCATCCACAATCTCCCTACTTCTTTCCGATTCCGCAGACGGAACATTCCAGTTCGCATCCAGCAGGTTAAAATCTCCCAACAGCAGAACCTCCTCTTTCCTTCCAAACTTTTGGATATCCACAATCAGATCCTTATCAATGTGCTGCGATTGAGTCGGAGGTCTGTAGACTACACCCACGTAGATAGAAGTTCCATCTTCTCTTTTCAGAGCAATCCATATCGCTTCTTCCTCTCCCCAGGTCCCTTGCATTTCGGTCGCTTGGATATTGATCTTTACATAGAGAGCTACTCCTCCACCTTTATGACCATCTCTGTCCTTCCTAAAAAGATTATATCCCGGTATGTTTGCATCCCATCCATGTGATTCACTGAACCATGTCTCTTTGATAGCAACAATATCTAGATCTGCCTCTAACATCAGGGCTTGCAGATCATGAACTTTGTTGCTTAGACTGCGAGCATTTGTGGTCATCGCTTTCCAGCTATTTTTCAGCGATAATCTCCTTTTTCGTATGGGTTTTTGTGTCGTTTCACTTTCCGTTGCAATACTAAGAAATGAGTTGCTGATATTGCTTATGTTGCAGCCTTTACTACTATCACATCTTTTCTTTTGCCGGGGGTGGTCTCTATAATTGTCTTTCTTACATACACCACCTCCACCTTCTAGTTTAAATGCCTAGAAAAATATTGTCTAAATTTCTCTGCAAGGTTTCTTTTTCCTGCTGTAGTAATATGTAGCCCATCAGTGCAATATAGCTTCTTGTCCTTCCATGTATTTCCCCATCCTCCTATGTACCTGAAGCCTTCTTGATGACACCAGGCTCTGAGCCATCTATTAAAGTCTTCTGTGTTTTTCGCTCTTTGCTCTCCCTTTCCATATGCAGGCAGTATTTCAGAAAAAGCTAAAGTCTTTACAAAAGGTTTCACGCCCTCACCAATCTCCCGAAAAGCTTTCTGTGCTGCAAGTGTGGAGTTGTTGGCCAGGTCATTTGTTCCCAGATGGATAACAACATCAGTGTTAAAATCCTTAGTTTCTTCCTTAATTATAGTCAGTATATGCCTGGAACTCCTGGTAGCTGAGGATCCTGGAAGACATTTCACTATTTTGGTCTCCTCGCCCTGTGTTCCAAGGTTAATGCCTCTGATGATGGAATCCCCCAAAAATAATAGTTTTCTGTTTTTGGCTTTTTTATTTGTACTTAGGGTGCGCTTGTTCTCTTGAGTTACCTTCATTGGTTCCAGTCCCACCTACCTTCTGTTTTCTTGAGTATCGCAGTGCACTAGTGGAGCGAAGGAATTCTGTAGAGGTAATATTAGTGAAGGTGGATGTTTCTGTGTTACATGTTGCAGTCTTCCTGAGCCTACTGTGACCCATTTATTCCTGGGATGTTTTATTCTTTGAGGTAGAGGTGGTAAGTTGGTATGATTTTGTGGAGTGATGGAAGCTGCTTTAATTGTATTCAATTCCTGTTTAAGTTTGCCGAGCTCCTCCTTAATACTGGCAAGTTGAAGACAGATGGGGCAAGCCTTAAGCCTCCAAATAGTATGTCTTGGAATTAAAGCACCACAGTGATTGCATAGAATAAAGGTCATCTTGATTGGTTGTGAAGTCCTGATTATATGGGTCTCTATATATGAATAGTGGTCCCTGGGGTTGGTGGGATTATAAGTCTTACCCTTATTCCTATGAAGGGAAAGGGAAAGAAGAAATAAGATTTAACAGAGGAAAGAGAAGGGTTTATTTTTTTGTGCTTTTTTTTAGTAAGAAACAGGGATGAGAAGAGAAATTAAGCAGATATAATGCTGAAAACCAGTGAAAAGAGCAGAATATGAAATGCAGAGCAACTTATCTTATTGAATGAAGTTCCAGGGCAGCCTTGTTCACAGCAATGTCCCAAAGATAATGCAATTAACCTTAGAAGTAAAACAGAGCCCCTCTCTTCTCCACCTAATCAGCAGAAAACAATGGCTGAATACTAGTAAGACAGAAATATAGGCTCTATACCACCTAAAACACAGTATTTTAAACAAAAATGCAGGTTCTATCAGTGCTACCCTAAAACACAGGATTTATAACAGGATTTTCCCTACTTTAGTCACCCTGAGCCACAGGGACTAGGATTTAATTAGAGTTAACAAAGTCTTACCCCTCAATCACAAGTTTCCCCGCTTCTGCTCCAGCGTTTACACCCTTCTCAGGATCGAGGCGGATGCCTTCCTTCTGGATTGGACAAACGAGTTCCTGTATGCATTCCCTCCATTCCCTCTGATTCTGAAGACTCTTGTCAAGCTCAAGTCTTCGCGTGCCACCTTGATTCTGATAGCTCCTCGGTGGCCCCATCAACCTTGGTTCTCCCTTCTGTTGCAACACAGTTCCGGGGAGCCTCATCCTCTGCCTATTTTTCCTTCTCTGCTTACGCAGAGTCAGGGTTCTCTACTTCATCCCATCCTACAGTCTCTCCACTTAACGTCTTGGTTCCTCGAGACTTAATTCCCTCATTCCAGTTCTCCCAGCCTGTGCTGGATGTCCTGGAGGCGTCTCGGAAGGAGTCCACTCGCCAATGTTTTCATCAGAAGTGGACCCGCTTTTCTTCCTGGTGTGCTACTCGACAGCTGGAGCCGCTGTCCACCTCCTTGTCAGCTGTCCTGGATTATCTGTTGTACTTGTCTGGCGCTGGGCTCAAGTCCTCTTCGGTTTGAGTCCACCTTAGTGCATTGCTGCTTTTCATCAGCCAATTGATGGGAAGCCTGTGGTTTCCCGCTTCATGAAAGGACTTTTCCACGTTCATTCGCCCCTCAAACCTCCTCCGGTGGTTTGGGATCTTAACGTGGTCCTTGCTCAATTGATGTCTTCCATCACGATAAGGTGGTTCTCCGTACCCATCCTAAGTTCTTGCCTAAGATTGTTTCTGATTTTCACATCAACCAATCTGTTGTTCTTCCTGTGTTTTTTCCGAAGCCTCATTCTCACCCTGGGGAAGTGGCTCTACATTCTCTTGATTGTAAGTGTGCACTGGCCTTCTACTTGAAGCTCACCGCTCCTCATCGTTCTGCTCCCCAACTGTTCCTCTCTTTCGATCCCAATCGCTTGGGTTGCTCTGTTTCTAAGCGGACAATTTCTAACTGGTTGGCTGCTTGTATCTATTTCTAAACTAAACTAAACTAAACCTTAGGTTTCTATACCGCGCCATCTCCAATGGTCGTGGAGCTCGGCACGGTTTACAGGGAATGTAATGAGAAAGGAACTCCAGGGAAAGGGTTAGATGAAGATCGGAGGGAAGAAGAATGTTAGAGAGCTAGAAAGTCAGGGAGGAGGGAGAGTTAGATTTTAGACAAAAGCTAGATTTTCAGATGTTTTCGGAAGGGTTGGAGAGCACTCAAGTTCCGAAGGGGGGAGGGGAGGTTATTCCAGAGCTCGGTGAATCTGAAGAGGAGGGAAGACCCCAGTTTTCCTGGGTGGGAAATGTCTTTTAGTGAGGGGAAGGATAGTTTCGATTTTTGGGTAGGTCTGGAGGTACTACGATTCGAGGAATTCCAGGAGAGTGGGATTAATGGAGGTAGGATGCCGTGGAGGATCTTGAAAGTTAGGCTGATGCATTTGAATTGGACTCTGGAAGTTATCGGAAGCCAGTGAAGCTTGGAAAGTAGTGGTGAGACGTGATCGAATTTACTTTTAGCGAAGATAAGCTTGGCTGCGGCATTTTGGATCCTTTGGAGTCTGTGGAGGTTTTTCTTCATTAGGCATATGAAGATGGAATTGCAATAGTCCAGTCTGGAGAGGATGATGGATTGGACGAGAACGGCAAAATGTTTTTGATGGAAACAGGATCTTACTGACCTCAGCATGTGAAGGCTGAAATAGCATTTTTTTACCAGGGAGTTGAGGTGGTCATTGAAGGACAGTGTAGAATCAATGATGACGCCCAGAACCTTGCTGGAGAATTCGAGCTGCAGAGAGGAGCCGGAAGACAGTGGGATTGAGGGGGGTAGCTGAGCTAATTTTGGGCCAAGCCAGAGTAGTTTTGTCTTGGATTCATTCAATTTCATTTGGACGGTGTGGGCCCAAGATTGGAGGTTTGAGATACAGGAGGATATGTTCAGTGAGAGATCAGTGAGGTTCGAGTTGGTCTCGAGTAGGACAAGGATGTCATCAGCATAGGTGTAAATTGTTTCAAGGAGGGATAGATGGAGTAGTTTTAGGGAGGACATATAGATATTGAAGAGGATAGGAGATAGAGGTGAACCTTGTGAGACTCCACAGATTGGTGTCCAGGGGGAGGATGAGGTGCCATTCATGTTGACAATGTAGGAACGGGAACGAAGGAATTTTGAGAACCATTCAAGGACAGTGGAGGTGATGCCAATCTCGGAAAGTTGATATTTCTGTTATGCTCAGGCTGGCCTCTCCCTGTCGGGTCAAGTCACAGGCCACAAGGTCCGAGCGATGGCGGCGTTTGTTGTTTTCCTCCGCTCCACTCCCATTGAGGAAATCTGTAAGGCTGCCACTTGGTCCTCGGTTCATACGTTCACCTCGCATTACTGTCTGGATGCTTTCTCCAGGCGATAGCCATTTCGGCCCGATCTGTTTTGCAAAATCTTTTCTCCAGAACTTGCCAACTCTCCCTCCTACCTCTTTTTAGTTAGCTTGGAGGTCTCCCACATGTAGAGAATATGCTGCCTGCTTGTCCTGGGATAAAGCACAGTTACTTACCATAACAGGTGTTATCCAGGGACAGCAGGCAGATATTCTCGCAACCCACCCACCTCCCTGTGGTTGGCTTCTTTGCTTGCTATCTGAACTGAGGACACGCTGAGGAGACGCATGCCCTAGGCAGGGCGGGAGGGGCACGCACATATGTGCAGGCCAATCGCAAGCCCGAAGGTCTTCGAGCAAGTCTGCTTGCAAAAATGTCCCCTAGGGGGCTCCATCGGTGACGTCACCCACATGTAGAGAATATCTGCCTGCTGTCCCTGGATAACACCTGTTACGGTAAGTAACAGTGCTTTTTAGATATATCAGTGATAGAAAGAAGTGCAAAAGTGGCATTCTGAGACTGAAAGGTGAAAGGGAGATATATGTAGAAGCTGATAAAGAAAAGGCTGAATAGCTTAACAAATATTTCTGTTCTGTTAATGGTTGAAGCGCTGGGAGCAGGACCGCAAAAGACAAACGTGAATAGGGATAGAGGAGTGGTAGACCTTGATCAATTTTCAGAGGGTTGTGTTTGTGAGGAGCTAACTAAATTAAAAGTAGACAAAGCAATGGGGCTGGATGGTGTACATTCGAGGGTGCTGAAGGAACTTAGGGAAATTTTGGTGGCTCCACTGACTAATCTTTTGAATGCTTCTCTAGAGTCGGGAGTGGTACTGGAGGTCTAGAGAAGAGTGAATGTGGTCCCTCTAAAAAGAAGTGGAAGTAAGGAAGAAGTAGGGAATTACAGGCTGGTAAGTCTGACTTCTGTGGTAAGCAAATTAATAGAAACACTTTTAAAACAGAGAATGGTAAAGTTTCTGGAATCCGGTGGATTACAGAACCAGAGGCAACATGGATTTACTAGAAGTAGGTCTTGTCAGACTAATCTGATCAATTACTTTGACTGGGTGAGCAGAGAATTGGATAGAAGGAGAGCATGAGATGTGGGTTATGTAGATTTTAGTAAAGCCTTTGAAAGTGTTCCACACAGCCATCTAATAAATAAACTGAGTGCCCTTGGGATGAGCCCCAAAATGACATGGTGGGTCAGAACTGGTTGAGTGGAAGAAGACAGAGGGCAGTGGTCAATGGAAATCACTCTGAGGAAAGAGATGTTACCAGTGGTGTGCCTCCAGGTTCTATTTTTGGGTCTGTTCTTTTTAATATTTTTATAAGCAATATTGCTGAAGTGCTGTCAGATAAGATTTGCCTCTTTGTGTATGATACCAAAATCTGTAATAGAGTAGACACCCAGGATGATATGAATAACTTGAAGGATGGTCTGAAATTTGGCAGCTAAAATTTAATGTTAAGAAATGCAAGGTTATGCGTTTGGGCTGCAAAAGCCCAAAGGAACGGTACAGTCCCAGGAGGGACCTAAGGCTCCCGGGCCTATTCTGATTGGCCCAGGCGCCTTAGGCCCCACCAGTAGGCGGAGCTTTGGGATGGATGGGCCAATCCGGCCTCATTCCGTCGTTGGCTGCCTGCTGGACAGGCGGGTTTGGCTCCCGTCTGTCCGGCCAACTACACAAAGGTACGGGGGAAGGCGGGTGGGGGTGTCGTGGGGGTCGGCCAGGGGGGTCGCGGGTCGGTTGGGGGGGCGGTCGGAGGTTCTTGGGGGGGGCGGTCGTTGGGGGGGGGGGCGGTTTGCGTCGAGGGCAGGAGGGCCTGGGATCCCTCCTGCCCGTAATGTAGTGCGGGGTGGGGGTAGGGGGTCGCTGTGGCCAGGAGGGTTTGGGCTCCCTCCTGGCCCGATATTGTCAGGGAGTTGGGGAGTCGGCGGGGCAAGAGGGCTTGGGCTCCCTTTTGACGCGATCGTGTCGGGGGGGGGGCAAGAGGGCTTGAGCTCCCTCTTGCCCTGATCGTGTCGGGGGTGCCGCGGTTGGCTGGGGCAAGAGGGCTTGAGCTCCCTCTTGCCCCGATCGTGTCGGGGGTGCCGCGGTTGGCTGGGGCAAGAGGACGGGAGTGCTTGCGTGCGGTCCTTCGGGGTGGGGGTGCGAGCGGTCCTGCGTTGGGGTGAATCGGACGTCGGCGGGATCAGGTTTTCAGGGTGGGGACAGGACTTCAAGGGGGAGAGGAGAGTCGGGACGGGCGAAAGGAGAGTCGGGGAGGCCAGAGGAGAGTCGGGGCGGGCAAAAGGAGAGTTGGGCGGCGACGGGAGAGTCGGGCAGCATGCGCGGTATATGGGTGTGCGCGGTATATAAAAATTTCTGTACATAGATTTGTGTTTTCCGCGCGCTATACCCGTGCGCGTTTTACACGGGTGCGCGTTATCTACGTGAAAATACGGTAAACGCAATCAAATATCCTATACAGAGCACTCTCAAAATTCTAGGAATACAATTAGACAGACGCTGCACTATGCAGACACAGATACACAAAGTCATACAGAAGGCATTCTTCACCATGCGAAACCTAAGAAAAATAAGAAAGTTCTTTACCAAAGAACACTACAAGATCATTGTACAATCCCTCACACTCAGTACCTTGGATTACTGCAACAGCCTTTACCTACCATGCCCAAACAACATGATAAAACAACTACAGACCGTTCAGAACACAGCCATCAGACTCATCTACTGTCTCAGCAAATTTGACCACATCACCCCCGCCTATGTAGACTCTCACTGGCTTCTGATAAAAGCAAGAACTCAATTCAAGTTCTATTGTCTTCTATTTAAAGTAACCCATGGAACTGCCCCCTGTTACCTAAACAACCGCCTATACCGCTACCACTCATCCAGATCAAGGAGAACTCAAAACCTATTCACCTTCCCCCCTCATAATGGTACCTGACGTAAGAAACTATACGACAGCCTTCTAGCGACACTGGCAGCGAAAATTGACCCCACCATCACCAAACTAATGATCAACACAACAGACATCAAAGTGTTTTGAAAAGAAATCAAAACATTTCTATTCAAAAAACAAGTCCTTACTAATTAGTCTCCTCCCCTTTCGCACAAGCTCTCCCTCTCTTGAATATCACATTAGTCAACTCCTAGAACCTTTCCTTCCAAAAATACTCAGATTCCTAAATAAGCATTTACCTCACTATCCAACAAACTTCTTACGTCATTGTTAGGTAACTTCTCGTCTGTAACACGAATATACTGATATTCTCCACTATATCCTGTTGTCACTTGATTCTCTTAAATGTAATTCTTATAATTGAATCCTCTACCACACCATGTAAAGTACATGAATCACTGTTATGTAATTTCTCTAGATAATCTGTTATGTAATTTCTCTAGATAATCTGTTATGTAATTTCTCTAGATAATCTTTGTTACGCAATTCTCTCGGTTATGTCCAGATCTCTTATAATTTGTAATCCGCCTAGAACCACAAGGCACAGGCGGAATAGAAATCACTAATGTAATGTAATGTATTTAATTATTATTTTTAGTATTTATAGACCACTTGTAGCCTAAGTGTTTTACATTCAGGTACTTAAGTATAGTGAGAAGGGAAATGAAAATGATAAAAGGGATGGGATGAGTTCCCTATGAGGAAAGGCTAAAGCAGCTAGGGTTCTTCAGCTTGGAGAAGAGACGGCTCTGGTGAGATATGATATAGGTCTTTAAAATACTGAGTGGAGTTGAAAGGATAGATACAAATCACTTGTTTACTCTTTCCAAAAATACTAAGACTACTAGTGGGCATGTCGATTCTTTGTCTCATCATTATCAAGTTTGCATGGCAGAATACAGAAGTAGAGTGCCAGGCCTTCTGCACATTGTTGCATCAAATGCAATCCTCCGCCCCTAACATTGCCCATCTGCTGCTGCTCAGATGGGTGGTATGTTGTTAGTCTGTCATCTTCATTGAAACCTGTCCACTTTGGGAGACCCTACTGGTAGTGTAACTTCCGATGTTATAGCTTTCAGCTTCTCAGATGTGTGCAAGCCCCAGTCACTAGAAGCCCAAATGATGAAGTTACAACTGTCTTAATTTGGTCATACTGTCAGAAGAGAAAGATCATTGGAGAAGGACATCATGTTTTGGAAGATCAAAGGAACCAGGTGAAGAGGGTGACCTGAAATTAGATAGCTGGACACATTGAAAACAACCATGGGATGAAGCTGGAGGACCTTACCAGGCTAACACAAAACTGATTTCTTTTTAGATCTGTAATTCATGAAGTCACTAGGTCTCGAACACGAGTTGATGGCACCTAAGAAGAAGGGGGCATGTGATGAAATATACTAAGTAGTATATTTAAAACAAACTGGAGAAAATATAACTAAACTCTGGAATTTGTTGACAGAAAATGTGGTAAAATCAGTTAGCTTATCAGGGTTTAAAAAAAGGCTTGGATAATTTCCTAAAAGAGAAGTCTATATAGGCCATTAAGATGGCTTGGGGAAATCCACTGCTTGTTCCTAGGAGAAGCAGCATAAAATCTGTTTTACTATTTGGATCTAGGTAGGTACTTGGGATCTGGGTTGGCCACTGTTAGAAACAGGATTCTGAGCTTGATGGATCTTTGGTATGACGATTCTTGTTTTATGATTATCCATAAAATGGACCAATTTTTAATCAAAGAATCACTAATGATGTGTGTAATGTATCTTGGTGATGAAGGTATGCTAAAATCAATTATTTCTGATTCTATATTAAGCTCTTCATTTCCTATGAATAAAAAGTCCATTTCATTAAGTTAATTATGGATTTCTGGAATGAGGTATTGAAGGCACCCTGGCCCTACCTGTTTAGCTGTGTGGTCATGCTCTCTTTGGGTACTGGTGAGCAGTTTGAGGAAAGGTCCAAACTGTGCTCTTTCTGGGACCTTATGGGAGTGCCCTAACTTTGTTCTTTCATGATACCTGTCCTGGTATGAGCATCAGATCTTCTGTCCTGCTCTGAATGTGTTTGTGACATATGTGGCCTACTTATCAATATTTTGTTTATTTTTCTGTCTCTTCTGGTTATTTTAGTGATGTTTGTATATTTTTTTAGGAAAAGAGCCAGTTCTCCGTCTGCCAAAGATGAACAATCCATAGGTCTGAAGGATTCACTGTTGGCACATTCCAGTGATCCTGTGGAAATGAGACGCCTCACCTACCAGACTCCAGGTATGGACATTTGAAGATGATTCAGGAACCTGCAGTACAGGCTACTCCTTGGGTTTTAGCCAGGTACTAGGGACCTGGATTGGCCACCATGAGAACAGGCTACTGGGCTTGATGGACCATGAGTCACCCCAATTACGATTTCTCTGGTCCCCAACACAAGTGTCCCTGTCTTTCACACCTACCTCTCCCAAACCTTGGTGGCTCCAGCCTTTGCTTACTCTTTCCTGTTGATCCACTTCCAGCTTTCTGCCCCCATCCCATGTCTCGCAAACACTAAATATAATGGTCATAGCTTGAGGCATCCGGAAGTGTGTGGATGTCAGTGCAATGTCACACACATGCATGATGTCGTCATGTCGACATCCACGCATACGCGAAGGCCCTCTAAACGGGTCCTGAGCCACCAATGGGAGGTGCTGTCAGAGAAGACGTGTGGAGAGAAGGAAAGGTGCTGGCTGATTGCCTACAGGATGTGCCTCTCACCGTGAGAGAGACATCCTGTAGACAGCCGCTGCCTCTCTTCCATCTCAGGAGGCATACTAGTGTGGGCGCTACACTAGTCTAGTCTAATTAATTATTATTATTTTTAAAAGGTGTAATATAATGTAATCCAGATTTTGTCTGTTCTGATTCTTCCAAGACCTTTCTGCATTGTCTTTGTTTCACATTAGCCGGAGATATCATTCTAGAATTTTGATGTTTTTCATTAAAATGGGAATGTTTATGTGAAGCTGACAGATTTCTTGTACTGCTTTGTTGAAGGGAAACTGATAGGATGTTTTTATTTCCTCCCTGCTCCCAGGTACAATAAGAATGAACAGGATTTGTATGGTGATGGTAATAACTCAAGCTTCACTTTCCCTCCCATAGTATAGATCATGCAGGCTTCTTCCATACTAATAATAAACAGGAGCCACGCTTTCTACACTGTCTTAAATAACAAGCAGGCACAGTACTGTACTCCCTCTGTGATTGCTGTTAAAGGCTAATGGCATTTTTTTTTTCTTCTTACCTCATTTGTTTTCTTTGCAGGTACCGGTGTCCCCAGTTGTCCAAATATTTCAAGTTAGTTTGAAATCCTGCTGCTGTTTTGTAAACAACTCTCATGCTCTCTTTCTTATCTGTCATTTTTGTCTTTCATTATTATCATGTCTCAATGCCACACATTGGTTTGGCTAACTTTTCACATCTGAGCATAACCCTTGGTCATAATCTATCACATAGAATTGGAAAATGGAGCACAAGCAGCAGTGAAATGAAAGAAGAAGCTGGGGGTTTATCTGGCTTGACCTTGCCTTCGTTTTTAAGATAATTCTTAGAAGTTGGTCATCAAGTAATTAGAGCAGTACAGAAGGCATGAGGCAGGCCATGGTACACAGTATGTTCAGTTAGCTATTCCTTTCCACACCCACTTGGGGACTTTTCAGTTCCCATAGGATAGGTTACATTTTTTCCAGATGACATGCAAGTTTTATTTTCCATGTGAGGTGATATTTGGGAGAAGGAAATAGAAATTAATCAAAAGTTGGTGGTTTTAGTGAAGTGGATAGTAAATAATGGTATCACTGGAAAGAGTACATTTTTGCCTCATTTGAGATGGAAGATAAAGGACGAGATGGTAGAGGTTAATAAAGTAATGGATTCTTGTGTATCTCCTTCCCCTTTTCTTTTCCTCTGTTTCTTTACACTGGTTTTTACAAAGCTGTGGTAGAAATTTCTACTGCGGGCCAGCAAGGTAAATGCTCCGACGCTCATAGAATTCCTATGAGTGTCAGAGCATTTACATCGCTGACCTACAGTAGAAACCTCTATTGTGGCTTTGTGAAAGGAGCCCTTAGTTTGGTAGATTGTTAGATTTCTTACTAATTGATTTGATTTTCCTTGATTATTGCTGTTTAGATTTTTCTAAGCAAGGAACCTGTTCATTGTCAAGAATTGTGTTGAGATTATTTGAAACAGTGGTAATTCAGGTCAAATGGGATATCCAGCACTTCTCCTTATATGGGTCTGGTACAGTCATTATTCTTGAAGATGAACAAGCTCCACCCTAAGTTCTGAACATTCAGTCCTCAAACATTGCTTCACATCTTTAAAGAAGCAGTTCTTGGATTTGAGGAATGTTACCAAGCACAGGCAACAGAGTAACAGGGTCACACTGGTACCTGTACAAAATATTTATAAGAAAAACCTGCTCTTAGATTCCTAACTCTCAGAGCACAATCAGTAGTCAAAAATGAAAAGATTAGCAATAAAGCCAATAGATCATAATTTTTTCAATAATCAACTTCTTTTTTATATAATAAATCTTAGTCTCCACCAGGGTTTTATCCCACAATAGTACACGTGCACCCGAAGGCCCACCATAGGAACTACCCAAAAACATCATTATATATTCACCAACAAGTGTCTATCTTTTCTACCCATTCATACCATAAATGTCCATAGTCGTGACTCTCAACCAGTCACAAAGATATTGCAATAGACATGCTTCAATATAAGTCCTAAAGTCTGGTAATCCCAGTCCACCCAACTCCCACCTGTCAAATAGTCTAAACTGGGCCAGCTTGGATTTTCTGCTCGCCCAACAGAATTGACATAGTAATTTATGAAGAGAAGCTATATCTCTCCCCTGCACCCGCAAAGGGAGCACTTGGAGAAGAAAAAACCTCTTAGGAAAAACAGACATTTTATATAGACTAATTCTTCCCGCCAAAGATATTGGGAGATACATCCAGGCCTCCATAGTGGAGAAACTGAATGAATTCTTCGCTTAGGTCTTTATGGAAGAAAGTATAAGAGATCTACCTGGTTTTCAAGGGTGGTGATACGGAGGAACTAAAATAAATCTTGGTGAATCTGGAAGATGTACTAAGCCAAATCGACAAGTTAAAAAGTGATGAATTGCCTGGACTGGATGGTATACATCCCAGGGTACTTAAAGAACTCAAACATGAAATTGCTAACCTGCTGTTAGTGATCTGTAACCTGTCGCTAAAATCATCTGTAGTACCTGAAGATTGGAGGGAAATTACTGACCGGTAAGCCTCACTTCAGTGCGGGGCAAAATGATGGAAATAATTATAAAAAATAAAATTGTGGAACACATAGACAAACATGATTTAATGAGATGGAGTCAGCATGGGTTCAGCCGAGTGAGATCTTGCCTCACCAATTTGCTTGACTTCTTTGAAAGTGTGAATAAACATATGGATAAAGGTGAGCCGGTTGATGTAGTGTATCTGGATTTTCAGAAAGTTTTGATAAAGTTCCTCATGAAAGGCTCCTGAGAAACTTAAAGAATCATGGCAAAGTTCAACTGTGGATTAGGAATTGGTTATCGGAGAGAAAACAGAGGGTAGGGTTAAATGGTCATTTTTCTCAATGGAGGAGAGTAAACAGTGGAGTGCCACGGGAGTCTATACTGGGACCGGTGCTGTTTAACTTAATTATAAATGATCTGGAAATTGAAATGACAAGTGAGGTGATAAAATTTGCAGATGATACTAAACTGTTCAAAGTTTTTAAAACGCATGCGGATTGTGAAAAATTACAGGCAGACCTTAGGAAATTGGAAGACTGGGCCTCCAAGTAGCAGATGAAATTTAATGTGGACAAGTGTAAAGTGATGCACATTGGGAAGAATAACCCGAATCACAGTTACCGGATGCTAGGGTCCACATTTGGAATTAGCGCCCAAGAAAAGGATCTGGGTGTCATCGTAGACAATACACTGAAACCTTTCCATCCAATGTGCGGTGTGACGGCCAAAAAAGGCAAACAGAATGCTAGAAATTATTTAAAAAGGGATGGTTAACAAGACTCAGAATGTTATAATGCCCCTGTATCGCTCCATTGGTGCAACCTCACCTGGAGTATTTGCATTTAATTTCTGGTCTCCTTATCTCAATGAAGATATAGTGGTGTTAGGAAAAGGTTCAAGGAAGAGCGATCAAGATGATAAAGGGGGATGGAGCTCCTCTCGTATGAGGAAAGACTAAAAAGGTTATGGTTCTTTAGCTTGGAAAAGAGACGGCTGAGGGGAGATATGATTGAAGTCTACAAAATCCTGAGTGGAGTAGAATCTAGACTGCCTCTTCCTCACAGAAATTTGGCTTACATCAGACTCAGAACCCAGGATAATGGAAGTCTGCCCGAAGGGATACAAGATAACAGTGATTTGCAGAGAAAAAAAAAGAGGAAGAAGTCTGGCCATCTTAGTCAGAAACTCCCTTAACCTAAATATATTAGACCTGTGTTTTTCAACCTTTTTACACCTATGGACCGGCAGAAATAAAAGAATTATTCCGTGGACCGGCATCGGTCCATGGACAGGCAGTTGAAGAACACTGGGCTAAGTCGTGGGCCAGACCCCGCCCATCTCTACCCAATCTCCACCCCAGACCCCGCCCCCTTAATAGTACTAATTGCAACATCAGAGGGAAGGATTCCGGTTCAGGCGCAGGACATGCGTAGGAGGCGCTGCCCGTGGCTTTGTGCACTGAATCAGTGAGGAAGAGGGAGCTGGCTCGAAGATAATGCCGCATCGATCGCACCGTGGACCGGCGGTTGAAGAACACTGTTTTGGGCCTGATGCACGTGCTGGCCCTGTGGACCGGCAGGAAATTTCTGTGGATCGGCACTGGTCCATGGACCGGTGGTTGAAGAACACTGTACTAGACAACATCCACCCCACACATGGATCTACTAGCCAGCCAACTTTCATGCACCACACTAAAAGGTTCCATAACCTGCATGCTCTGCTACATAACACCAGGGAATTGGAACACAGCAAAACCAGAATTTGAAGATTTCATATACCGAAACTCACTAACAGCAACTTACAACCTAATCCTAGGAGACTTAAACCTCCATCTAGAAGACCAAAAATCTATTATCATACCTCGAAGCCTTAAACATACATGATTTTAGACCCACAAAAGAGAAAGGTCACCAACTTGACATCGCAGCCTTCATGACCCAAACAGCCCATGCTAACTGAGATCCAAATCTCAAAAGGAAACTGGTCTCAATCCCTCTGGTCAGACCACTACAATATCAACTGGGCCAAAGGCAAAACCAAACCAAAATCTCAAAGATCAACCTGCAACTCTCATAAATATATCGACCCCCCCCCTTCCAAATACTGTAATATAACAGATTCAACGATCCAAGAAGGTAACCCCAAAGACTTCATATCACAATGGTGCAGTCTAAGTACAGCTACCCTAGATGAGCTAGCCCCAATACAAACAAAAAACAGAATTAGTAGACAATCAGACAAATTAGTAGACACAAACTACTCCTACTCAAAAGACAATGCAGACGACTAGAAAGAAAAATGAAGATAAAGTAACCAAGAACACACAAAAACAGCATGGAGAAAACTAAACCAACAATACAAGCTAAAACTAAAAAGAAAAAAGAAAGACAAACTACACCAACCTAATAGGCAGAGAAACCCAAGACACAAAAAAATTATTCCAATTACTAAAGAACTCGCAGACACAAAACCCCACCTGGCCAATAATGACACCCCTCCTGCCTCAGCTGAATGTTAGCTGACTAATTTAAAAACAAAATTACAGCTACCAGGACAACCTTCACTGGAACCCCCAACTCACTCTAGAAGAGATCACAATGCCCCCACAGCAAAAGAATCAACTGCAGCACACAGAACCTGGTCACACTTTTCCACTATACAATGGACCGACCTTAACAAACTATATAAAAATACAGCCATGCAGCCTGCGACCTCAACCATTGACCCACCATACCTGTTAAAAACCTCCAGTCCCAAATTCCATGCTCTCCTCCTTACAATGGATACAAACCATGCTCACAGATGGCCTTTTCCCACAAGACCTTAGCGAAATCATCGTCACCCCGATCCTAAAATACCCTAAAGGAGTGACAAATCAACCATCCAACGACAGACCCATAGCTTCAATACCACTCTATGTCAAGCTAGTGGAAGGCCATGTAGCGAAACTCCTCACCAACTACAACTCCTCACAACTTACTCCACCCTACACAATCTGGGTTTCAGAACCAATTATAGCACAGAGACACTACTAGGTTCCCTTCTGGACACAGCTAGACAACACTTCAGCATAGGCAAAAAAATGCTGATTATACAACTAGACCTCTCTGCAGCATTTGACTTGGTGGACCATGACATCCTACTACAAACACTAGACACAACAGAAATCACAGGTAAAGTACACACATGATTTCAAGGATTCCTACAATCCAGGACTTACAGAGTAAAGACAAACAAAGAAAAATCAGAACCATGGTCCAACCCCTGCGGCATATCTCAAGGATCCCCTTTATTCCCCACACTCTTCAATCTCTACATTGCATCCCTAGGCACCTGCCTAGACAAATTAGGCTTAACCTATAGCTATGCAGAAGACATCACCATTGTCCTTCCTTTTGATCAACCAAACCCACAATGTCAGACACACTACACAGAACACTAGAAACAGTAGCAACATGGATAAAAGATCACAAACTGAAGCTGAACTCAGATAAAACAAAATTCATACTCCTCGAAAATCATAAAACCCCAACCATAACAAACTTGGTTATAAACTCAATCACTTACCCCAATCCACCCACTCTGAAACTTCTGGGAATGATGATAGACAGATGCTGTACCATGCAACTACAAATCAACAAAACAATACAGAAATCATTCATGGTCATGAGAAACCTAAGGCAAGTTCGGAAATTCTTCGACACAAACAATTCCAGCTCATTGTCCATTCCCTAGTCCTAAGTCTTCTAGACTACTGTAACATCCTCTATCTCCCCTGCCCCACAATCATGATAAAGCAACTACAAACAGTACAAAACATAGCACTGAGACTTATCTATTCACTGAGGAAACACGACCACATTACCGCAGCATACCTTGACTCACACTGGCTCCCAATACAAGCAAGAATACCGTATATACTCAAATATAAACCGGGATTTTGGGCCAAAAAATTGGCCCAATAATGGGGGTCCCAGTTTATATTCGGGCCATCCCCCAAAGACCACCCGAAACCCTCCCGGACTTCCTGCAGGCCTGCCTTAGGCCGGGACAGGAGGGATCCCTCCCGTCTCCTGCCCTGGCTGACACTAACAATTACCACCCTTTCTCGCGTACCTGTTTGTTCCCTGGTGGTCCAGCATGTATCCCCTGCTGAAATCCTCCAGAAGATTGTAAAGCCAGCAGCGCACCCGAGCCGGCATGCAGGAGCGAGCTTTTCGTGCTCCCGGCCAGCCCTGCACCGCTCCTTGATAGGCCGCCGCAAGTTCTCGTGGGATTCACAGTTCTCGCGGCAGCCTATCAAGCAGCGGTGCAGGGCTGGCTGGCAGCACGAAAATCTCGCTCCTGCATGCCGGCCTGGGTGTGCCGCTGACTACTTACCTTTACAATCTTCTGGAGGATTTCATCGCGGGCTACACGCTGAACCACTAGGGAACAAATAGGTGCGCAAGGGAGGGTGATAATTGTTAGTGTTGGCCGGGGCAGGAGACAGGAGGGATCCCTCCTGACCCAGCCTACCACTAGGTGGTTTAAGTTAAGGGGAATGGTTACTGGTAATCTGCTGGTTGGGTTAGAGGGCAGAGGGGAGTACGGGACAATCAAGCCATTGTGACTTCACTGATGAGGTTGGCTTTCTTTAGGTGGAAGAGGGTACAGGGAAGGAAGGTGTGACAATGCTCAGAGCCTGGCAGGGAGGGGAGACAGTATTCAGAGCCTGGCAGGGAAGGGGGCTTGGTTCACAGCCTGGTAGGGAATGGGACTGAGTGCAGGGCAGGGAGGGAAGGGGGCTGGGTGCAGAACCTTGCAGGGGATGGCGTGATGGAGGGGACACTGGGTGCAGATCTTGCAGGGCATGGCACTTGAATATTAAGCCTCCAACATATTCGAGTCAACCATTTTTCCTCCTTTTTGGGAGGCAAAATGGGGGTCTCAACTTATATTCGTATTGACTTATATTTGAGTATATATGGTACTATTCAGATTCTACTGTCTACTATTTAAAACCATAAATGGAGACAGCCCAGCCTACTTGAACAACCGCCTAATCCAAACTACCACAACCAGACACAGGAGAACCCACACACCATTCATGCACCCTCCAATGAGAGACATCAAACGAAAAAAAAACTGTACAATAGCCTACTAGCCACACAGGCGGCAAAACTAGACCACCAACTCTCCAATTTGCTGATCACAACTCCAGACTACAAAACTTTCAGAAAAGAAATAAAAACCCTGCTATTCAAGAAATCCTTGAAAACAAGCTAATCACCACAGGAATCATCTCAATACCCTGAAACAACCTACTCTACTCTATAATTCCTCTGGAAATGTCCAGATAGCTTCCTATGTAATCTGCCTTGAACCGCAAGGTAATGGCGAAATAGAAATCACTAATGTAATGTAAGTGGATTGATTTTTCACTCTGTCAAAAATTACAAAGACTTGGGAACACTCAAGTTAACAGGGAAATACTTTTAAAACCAATAGGAGGAATTTTTTTTGCACTCAAAGAATAGTTAAGCTCTGGAACATGTTGCCAGAGGTTGTGGTAAGTGCGGATAGCGTAGCTGGTTTTAAGAAAGGTTTGAACAATCTCCTGGAGGAAAATTTCATAGTCTATTATTGAGAAAGACATGGGGGAAGCCACTGCTTACCCTGGATCTGTAGCAAGGAATATTACTACTCCTTGGGTTTTGGCCAGTTACTACTGACCTGGATTGGCTACCGTGAGAACAAGCTACTGGGTTTGATGGAGAGAGCCTATGGAGGTCCTTGATTGGCCAATCTGATTCCAATGGGGGACTTCCTTGGTCTCATTCCTGTGTCTTGGATGCAGGGGGAGGAGCCTGGGGCCCTGGTCAGCGCATTTGGGCCGATCGGGGTCTTTTGCTCCTCCCCCTTGTGTCCGTCAGGGCGGAGGAGAGCCTGGGGAGGGTCCTGGTTGGCTCAGATGCCTCAGGCTCCTCCTAAGGGAGTGGCCTGGGGCGTCTGAGCCGCTCGGGGCTTTCCTTGGGCTCCTTCCTGTTTTCCTGGATGCAGGGGGTAGGAGCCTGGGATCCTGGTTGGCTTGGTTGTGACCTTGGGCTCCTCCCCCTTGTCCAGGATGCATTGGGAGCCAGGGGATGTCCCTGAATGGGGCCAGATTGAGCTCCTTCCTAAGGAAGGCCATGATTGGCTCAGATGCCTCAGGTCCCATCCCTTGGGAGGGGCATGAGGCATCTGAGCCAATCAGGGCCTTAGGCCCCTCCCCATGCATCACATGATGCACCGTGGAGAGACTTAAGGCTCAGTGTCATGGTTGAGGGAAGAGCAGGGGGTGTTTTCAGTGCCTCCTCTTAAATTGTGGGGTGCAGGGCAGGAGGGCCTAGAGGAGGAATGGGCGCATTTATGGCAGTTGGGAGTGGGCATCTTTCCTGCCTTTTTGTGAGGGGAGGGGAAGAGAGTGGGCATCCCTCCTGCCTTTTTTTTCGTGAGGGGAGGGAGTGGGCGCCTTTGTGGCAGGAGGTAGCAGGCATCCCTCCTTCCATTTTTGGAGGGTTCGGGGGGCATGTTTATCAGGGGGGACTTAATTTTTTTCTTTACGGGGCAGATATTTTACGTGTGTAATACGCACAAAATATCTGCCATTGAAAAAAAAATGAAAATAACCCAGGCAGACCTGTTGGTAACACAGTTAGTGCATAAATCGCTTGGTTATTTTGCATGAAGTTTTACTAATTTGCATGGATCGGATCGGAAATCACATGGTGGGCAGTTTTATCCATCGGGGAATCCGATCCGATCAATTGCTAAACTGGTCTAGCTACAATTGGGACACGATCAGTAAGTTTTGTGCATCCCCTAGTTAATTTCTTGTATGGCCTTTATCCTCCCTGAGTGCCTTTACTCTGATTATCTGATGATTCAACTGATTCTCTTATATGGTTTTGGTTTCTAATATACCTGAAAAAGTGTTTATTTTGAGTTTTTTTCCTCCAAGGGAAGCTCTGTTTTGTAAATAGGAGGAAATTTTTTTCACTCAGAGAATAGTTAAGCTCTGGAATGCATTGCCAGAGGACGTGGTAAGAGCGGATAGCTTAGCTGGTTTTAAGAAAGGTTTGGAGAAGTTCCTAGAGGAAAAGTCCATAGTCTGTTATTGAGAAAGACATGGGGGAAGCCACTGCTTGCCCTGGATCAGTAGCATGGAATATTGCTACTCCTTGGGATTTGGCCAGGTACTAGTGACCTGGATTGACCACTTTGAGAAAAGGCTACTGGGCTTGATGGACTATTGGTCTTACCCAGTAAGGCTATTCTTATGTTCTTATGTAGGTTTAGGAATAAGAGGAAAGCGTTCTCTTTATAAAATAGGTCATACAACATGTCAAATGTTCTTAATTTCATAATTTCTATGTGTACCTCTTTAATGGTTACTACAATAACAATATTTCTATTTAATTTTTGTATAAATCTTTTTTATTAAACAGATACAACCATAATAAAAACAGAAATGCAGTAAAGATTTTATAATAGAAACTAGGTACTATGGAGGACTGAACTCTTATATCATCCATAGAAACTGCCAGACACCATAATCCTCCCTTCCCTGTTTCCCCAAATCAGAATCCTTGAACCCTCCCCCCCCCCAAACCCCTTCCCCCCAAAAAAACCAGAAACTATGCAATTTCTATTTAATTGTATACTGTAAATGTTATCACTGATATTCAGTTATATATATAAAAAGAAATTGTAAATTCATTTTCTGGCTAAAGGGATGCCCAGAGTAGTATGCAGTACATATTTATTTATTTATAACACTAAACTGCAACATGGAAATATATTCTTGCATTTCCTTTTGTGCAAATTATATACTAAGAAAATATGGGAAATATTTGATCTTCAGTAATTCTTGCTTTGACTTATTAGTACTTTAGCTTAGCGTAACCTTTAATTGAATATACCAGAGTAGTCAATATGCTTGCCCTAGACCAGTAGCATGCATTGTTGCTACTCTTTGGGTTTTGACCGGGTACTGGTGACCTGGATTGGCCACCATGAGAGCGGGCTGCTGGGCTGATGGTCTAGCCCAGTGGGGCTATTCTTATATTCTTATTCTTATGTTCTTATGTTTTTTAATGATGTCCATTAGGTGGTGAATGTTTTAGGACATATAAATCAGCAATCCTGCTGAGGAGCATAATTCCCAGATATTGAAACAAGTCCTGCACCCATTTAAGTGGAAATGAGGGGCCCCACTCCTTGTGTACGCTCTCCAAGAAGTAGTGGTGAGAGGGAATTCCCCTACTGATAGGAAATGGGTCAGATAGTTAGCCATTAACCCATATGTGAGCACAAGGATTTTGGTAAAGAGTTTGAATGCCCTGCACAAATGCCCCCCCAAACCCATGGACCTGAAGTACTGCATAAAGAAAATTCCACCAAACACGATCAAAGGCCTTCTCCACATCAAAACTGACCAACAGAGAAGGCCTCCGATCTCTAGCCACCACCTCCATGGCCATAATAATTTGTCGCATGTTACGGACAATAGAGCAACCTCTTACAAAACCAACCTGCGATTCGTGTATCAGCACAGGCAGCACCCACGTTAACCTGTTGGCCAACACTTTTGCCAGGAGCTTAGTTTTGAAACTAAGAATTCAGATAGGCCTACAAGACCCCAGACATAAAGGATCTCAATAACACTATTATACAGGCCTCCTGAAGGCTCTGAGGCATGGCTCTATTCTCTATACACTGATTGAACATGTGGACTAGGGGCACCGTGATGTCACTGCAAATGATCTTGTAGAAATCTGTCCTAAAACCGTCTGGGCCTGGGGCCCTCAATAGTGCACTTTGAGCAAGCACTTGATCAATCTCTTCCTCAGAGATAGGGGCATTAAAATGACGTAAATCTGGACCAGATACCTGTGGCAGTGGAACCGTCTCCAAATACATAGAGCTATCCAAGCTCAGTTCCCCCGGAGCTGCATAAAGCTATTGATAGAAATCTCTGAAGATAGTAATATGTGAGTGTTCAATATTCTCTCGACCCTGATTGTCCCATAAACATAGTTCAGGTTTACGTCCTTCTGCTACTGCCACCAGACGGGCCAGCATCCTTCCCCCTTTGTCTCCATATCTATAAAATTTGTATTTGTAGTAGAGCAATTATTTTTGGGCCCGCTGATGCAGCAAAATATTAAGAGCTGATTGAGTCTGAAGTAGTTGTTCTTTATCAGTAGTCGCATGGGTCAAACTGAATTGTTGTCACTGCTTACAAAAGAGACTTTCCTATCTCTAGCTTTCTTCTTGTGGCTGAAATAACTAATTATGGAACCTCTCCATACTGCTTTCATTGTGTCCCAGAACAGAGTCAGGTCTGATTGATGGGCAGCATTGTTTCACACAAAATTCTTCCAGCAGGACAAAAGATAGTTGGAAAAACCTGGATCTTGATATATATCTAGAGCAGTGGTCTCAAACCCGCAGCCTGCCAGGTACTATTTTGAGGCCCTCGGTGTGTTTATCATAATCACAAAAGTAAAATAAAACAGTTTCTTGATCATGTGTCTCTTTTTATTATTATTAAGACTTAGCCAAAAGGAAAGATTTATAAACTATAAAGAGTTTTACCTCATGCAAAATTGTCATTTCTTTAATAAGACATTAACTGTTTTTTTTCTGAGGCCCTCCAAGTACCTACAAATCCAAAATGTGGCCCTGCAAAGGGTTTGAGTTTGAGACCACTGATCTAGAGGGACTCGCCATACGAACCCCCCCCACCCCCCCAGGGTCCTGCGATGAGCCATCCCACTCCATCTACAACATAGCATGGTCTGATATTTCCTGTGGTCTCATTTCTGCTCTCCTTACCTTCGAGATCATAAATTGAGGAACATGAATATAGTCTATCCTAGACTGGGTAGAATGAGCTGGAGAGAGATGTATATAATCTCGTTCGATAGGATTTAAAAAAACACTATATATCTACAATCCCCAATGTCGCACACATTCAGGAGGCCTCTCCTACCAGATGTCCCGTCTGAGCCCATCCCAGTCCAATGGTCCAGAGCAGGATCCCATACCGAATTTAAATCCCCTCCCAATATCAGTTGGGCAGTGTCAAATTGCAAGAGAGTAGAGATCACTTTAGTATTGAAAGCAGGATCTCTCTTATGTGGGGCATATACACCATTCACCAGCGGGGTATTATGCACATGAACCTTGCAGATCACTGGGCGTCCCTGTTGGTCTGACCACTGCTGTTCTATCTGGGAAATCAGATCCTTGCAAAACAGAATGATAACTTCACCCTTTTCCCCCTGAGTCGGCGAAGCCACATTGTTACCCACCCACCATGTTTTCAATTTGGCTTGCTCTATATCTCCCAGATGGGTTTCCTGTTGGAGAGCGATGTCTGCCCTATGATGTTGCAGGGTTCGTAAAATCTTGGATCTCTTGATCAGGGAGAAGATGCCCCCCATGTTCCAACTGATCAGCTTAGCCATATCCCCCTCTCATATGTGTAACAGTGAAAGAAAAATAGATGTTGTAAGTACTGGGTGGGGGAAGACGTCCCAGCTACTGCTTCCCTGTATCCCAACCACTCATTCCGAATAGTTACCAAGAAACTTAAAAAAAGAAAGATCATAGTTGTGCCCCGCCTCCTCCCCCCTGGAAACCCCACTGCCCATATCTCCGCTCCTCCTCCCTCTCCCCCCTCAGCCCCATATCAAACTCAACACTTGCCACAATGGGCATCACTTCCTAAGGACGGCATGGCATGGTCTGAAGCAGTTTGCTGGGGACATAGAATTTGAAAGCTAAGTAATCTCAATGGACATTGGATATATAAATTAAGTCTCTTATAACGAAATAGTGCATTGATTTATAGAATTCAGATTTTCAGTAAGCTGACATTTTAGAAGTAGTTTTTCCTAATTAAAAGATAAAACTATTTAATAAAAAAAGATAAAAAAAATTTTTAGGAATTTATTTGTATTAAAAAAATTTTGTAGTTGAGGTAAGGGACTGGAAGGCTGCCGATGATTAGAGCTAAGGAGCCGGGAATGCACGCAGACTTGTATGGTCAGAGTCTATGACTTGCGTAGGCTCTATTACTGAGGCCCTTCCAGTTAGTTAATGATATTTGTTGCACTCTTTCATATCTAGTGGGAAACTAGGGGTCTTTATTATTGTTATAAAACCCAGTAACCTTGACATATGATACTATTTTATTTGGCATGTCAATGTGAGCAAAAAGTCAGATTTCTTCAAAAAACAATAAGCTTTTACTTATTATGTCAGGAGTTGCCATTCAACAGATTACATTTAATTGGAAAAATTGGAGCAGATTAAATTACAGTTTTTATTGGAATTCTTTGTCATCTATGTAAAATGGAAAGAATATTAGCCACAGAAAGGATATTTTAGTAAATTTTGAGATGTTTGGGGACCATTAACAGATTATTGTAATGAGTAGTTAACATTTTCCCTTAATAATACAATTGAAATGATGGGATAGGGATGGGGGGATTCTGATTCTTTATTAAATGTTTGGATTAATAGGAAAGATTATATTGTATAATATATTATAATAATAATAATTTATTTCTTATATACCGCTATACCGTGAAGTTCGAAGTGGTATGTGAATGCATATGATATGGGAAGGATAGGAGGGAGGGGGTTATAATTTCATTAATTTAAGTTGATTGTAATAGAATATCAAGTGATGTTTTTAAGTTCAAATGTTATTTCTTGATACACTTGTTGTAAGATGAAAAATTAATAAAGAATTAATAAAAAAACAAAACCCTGGCTTGCATTTCTTTAATATCTGTGGCATAAGTAGCGAACCTCTGATCCATTAGTTCCAGTTTGTCCAGGAGTTAAACATTTTAATACATTCTCTTGTCATCGCTAAGCTAGACTATTGCAATTCGCTACTGTTAAACATCACGCAAAAGGAAAAAAAACGCTTACAAATAATCCAAAATACGGCAATTAAAATTATTCACAACGGAAAAAAATATGACCATGTAACTCCCTTTCTCATAGACTCGCACTGGCTTCCCATTAATCAACGTATAACATATAAAATATTGCTCCAAGTATTTAAAACTCTATCTACCAACGAACCTCAATTTATAGACCGGTTACTAATTCCACACAACACGACTCGTTCTCTTCGATCCACAACTCAAGGGTTGCTTATGGTTCCTTCCCTGAAAATTATTGGAACCAGACGTCATGACATATTTTCAGTAATGGCCCCTCTTACCTGGAATGCCCTGCCTTTATATATAAGAGAAGTTAAAGACATCAAAATATTTAAAACCAATTTAAAAACTCTTCTCTTTAAAGCTTCCTTTAATCTTTAGACAAATTCTTTTTTAACAATTTTATCACAATCCTTATGTTTTTTCCCTACTT
Source organism: Geotrypetes seraphini (assembly GCF_902459505.1). Classification (NCBI taxonomy): domain Eukaryota; kingdom Metazoa; phylum Chordata; class Amphibia; order Gymnophiona; family Dermophiidae; genus Geotrypetes; species Geotrypetes seraphini. Next base: position 75,225,887 of record NC_047095.1, read on the forward strand.
GGCTTTTCCTTTCTTCTCGTCTGAAGAACAACAATTTTGTAACTTTTTCCCTCTCCTTTCCCTTCCCTTATGTACAGGAGTATGTCTGTTTTGTCAGTTTGTTTTTCTCCTCTTTTAAAGCTGTATAACGTATATTTTATTGTTACTCGCTTAGTATGTAATAAGCGATTTATCAAATTTGATTAAACTTGAAACTTGAGTTGCTGAAATTATTTATTAATTGTGCTTTCCACATCCGATCAAACTTCGGTAGTGATTTCTGCTGCCCATGTAGAGCTCAGTGTGGGTGATGGTGGTCCAACATCTTGAACTCTCTACCTTGGTGGCTCCTTTTTTTACTTTGTTTTGCGGCCATCCACCCACTTCCAAGTACAAGAATAAGTAAAAATTGCTTCCGAACACCTCCCAATCAGATTTGGGAAGAATAACCCAAATCACAGGTACTGGATGCTAGAGGTCCATCTTGGGGGTGAGAACCCAAGAAAAGGATCTGGGTGTCATTGTAGACCAGTGTGTCTCAAACTTTCTCGAGCCGGGGCACACTAAAAGGTAGTAGCCATGGTTCAAGGCACCCAGGAGTGCGCGGACATAGCCATGATGACATCACGTGCATGCGTGATATCATCATACTGACATCTATGCATGTGCAGAGGCCCTCCAGACAGGCCCTGGAATGCCAATAGGGCGTGCCAACAGGGAAGTCTAACAAATAACTGAGTACCCCCAACCATAGACCTCTCAAACTCCACCCTAGACCCACCCAAGCTCTTCCTCAGATCCCACCCCCTTTACTAATTGTAATGCAATTTGTTTTCCATTCATTTTTCATACACACACAATATACACAGCAGATATAAATTCTTAAACTAACACATTTCAATCACCTATATTGAAAATAAAATCATTTTCCCTACCTTTGTTGTCTGATGACTTTATTTTTCTGTGCTTTTAACCATGTTTCCAGGGACTTCTTATCCATTGACTGTTTTAATCTCCGTCTTCACTTTCTGTCTTGCATACATCTTTGGCATTAACTTAACATTCAATTTTTCCATTTTTCTGCTTTCTTCTCAAAATCTACTTTTCCATGTGTTACCTTCCCTTCCTATCTCTCTCTCCTTCCCTCCCTATTTCCATGGTCTGACATCTCTCTCCTCCCCCCCCCTAAGGTGGTCCAACATCTCTCTCCTTCCTTTCCCCCTTCCCAGTCTGGCATCTCTCTCCTCTCCTTCCCATAATCTGGCATCTCTCTCTACTACCACTACTATTATTATTTCTATAGCATTACCAGACTCCCCTTTTCCCTTCTATGCTGTGGTCTGATATCTCCCTTACTTTAGTCATCTCTCCTCCCCCCGCAGTGTAACATTTCTTTCCCTTCCTCCTTTCTGCCCCCTACAGTCCATCTCCCTTCCTCCTTTCTGACCCCTCCCAGTCCAACATTTCTCCCTCCTTCCTACCAGTCCATCTTTTTTTCTCTCTTCCTCCTGCATTCTGGTCTTCCTTCCCTCTCCCCCTCCATGAGTCCAACTTTTCACTCTCTGCCCTCTCCCCCTTCCCCAGAATGTAACATTTCTCCTTCCCTCCTTTCTGTCCTCCTCATCTGTCTCGCCCTCTCCATGAGTCCAACACTTTCTGTCTTTTGCATGCTTTCTTTCTCTGTCCTTGCCTCTTCCCTCGAGTGGCATCCCTCCTTCCCACCCTCCAATACAACATGCTCTCTCCCCTTGCACCATCTCAACCTCCCCTCCAGTGTGTAGCAACTTTCCTTTCCCTCCCTTTCTGCCAGGTACAGCAGCACCTCTTCTCCCTTCCTTTTACCTCCCCTCTGTCCAGCAGTACTCCTTCCCTTGTTCCCCTGTCCAGCATTCCCCCTTCCCTCCTTCCCCATCCAACATTACACCTTCTCCCTTCCCTCCTCTCCCCCATCCAGCATTACCCCTTCTCCCTTCTCTCCTCCTCCCCATCCAGAATTACCCCTTCTCCCTTTCCTCCTCCCCCCGTCCAGCAGTACCCCTTCTCCCTTCCCTGCTCCCCATGTCCAGCAGTACCCCTTCTCCCTTCCCTGCTCCCATGTCCAGCAGTATCCCTTCTCCTTTCCCTGCCCAGCACTAGCTCTCCTCTGTCTAGCCTAGCAGCAGCTCACTGTGTGCTTTTAACTTTTTTCAGACAACTGCCGCTAGCAGTAGTTTAGCTGCGGTTTCATCAGCCAGCCTTGTGGCCTTTGCTAGGCCGGCCTGCTTCGATGATGCGATGCGAGCCAGCCTAGCAAAGGCTTCGAGGCTGCATGATGAAACTGCAGCTAAACTACTGTTAGTGGCAGCTGAAGATAAAAGCACACAGTGAGCTGCCGCTGCTGTTCTGGGGTTGTGGAGAGAAGAAGGCAGATATGCGACTGTAAAACTCAGTCCTAGCAATATACGACGGTAGGAGAAATCAGCTGACACAGGCGCCGGAGCCTCTCTTCCTGCCAAGTGTGCCGTGGCACACCTAAAATCTCAGAAGGCCCACTAGTGTGCCACAGCACACAGCTTGCGATACACTGTTGTAGACAATGCGATTAAACCTTCCGCCCAATGTGTGGCAAAGGCCAAAAAAGCAAACAGGATGCTAGGAATTATTAAAAAAAAGAGATGGTTAAGAAGACTAAGAATGTTATAATGCCCCTGTATCGCTCCCTGGTGTGACCTCACCTAGAGTATTGCATTCAGTTCTGGTTTCCTTATCTCAAGAAAGATATAGCAGCATTAGAAAAGGTTCAAAGAAGAGTGACCAAGATGGTAAAGAGGGTGGAACGCCTCTCGTATGAGGAAAGCCTGAAAAGTTTAGGGCTCTTTAGCTTATAAAAGAGACGACTGAGAGAGATTGAAGTCTACAAAATCCTGAGTGGAATAGAACAGGTACAGTGGATCGATTTTTCACTCTGTCAAATATTAGAAAGACTAGAGGAGACTCGATGAAGTTACAGGGAAATGCTTTTAAAATCAATAGGAGGAAATATTTTTTCACTCAGAGCAGTAAGAGTGGATAGCGTAGCTAGTTTTAAGAATGGTTTAGACAAATTCCTAGAGGAAAATTCATAGTCTGTTATTGAGAAAAACATGGGGGAAGCCACTGCTTGCCCTGGATTGGTAGCATCAAATATTACTACTCCTTGGGTTTTGACCAGGTACTAGGTACCTGGATTGGCTACCATGAGAACTGGGTACTGGGCTTGATGGACCATTGGTCTGACTCAGTAAGGCTATTCTTATGTTCTTAGGAAATTCTTCTTTACGGAGAGGATGGTTGATGCCTGGAATGCGCTCCCAAGGGAATTGGTAGAGAGGAAAACGGTGACAAGAGTTTTTAAAAAAAAAGCATTGGATGAACACAGAGGATCTCTGATCAGAAAATAATGGTATATATTGAAGAACTAACGCCAGTACTGGGCAGACTTGCACGGTCTGTCTCCCATATATGGCCATTCATTTGAAGATGGGCTGGGGAAGACTTCGACAGCTGGGATGGTTGAGATGTGTTGAAGTGAGCTTTGAGGGAGACTGCAGTAGATAGAACTTAAGCACAGTACTGGGCAGAACTCTGGGTTCTGGCCCAGAAATATCTAAGATAAAGAACAATTTAAATTAAATCATTAATTTATAGAGTGTATGGTTGGGCAGATTGGATGGACCATTCTGGTTTTCATCTGCCATCACAGATTGGATGGACCATTCTGGTTTTCATCTGCCGTCATTTACTATTTTGCTATGTTTTTTAAAATAAAAAAGTCTGTTTTACATTGGATTGTTCTGGAAAAAGATGGTGTTGGCATAAACATGATTGTCAAGTTTAATTGTCAAAATATCTGGGGAATAGAGTCTTAGGATTTAATAGTTAATTGCCTAGGACAACTAATACCCTTGCACAAGCACCGTTGCTTAGGGCATTAGTTCTGAAGAGCAGCAAAAAGTTTTAAGATAACCATTTACTGGGCTAAATGGCTTATGGAATTTCCTTTCATGGGAGAAATTTGATGCCATATTATACATTTTTAAAGGATTATTCTAGGAGGAAAGATGTTGTAGTGGTCATAATTGTTTATCAAAATGTCACGGTTGGGGGTAGAACATAAAGGTTTGCCTAGGGTGCCTAATTCGCTTACATTGGCACAGTCTCTAGTTCCTCCCTTGCTTTCCTTTCCTTGTTCTTTTGATTCTGTGTTATTATGGCCTAATAAGGTTCAGTTGTTGCAGTGTGAATGCTGCATGACTTCCTGTCATGTCTAAGCATGTTCACCTGGCTTGCACCATTTCTGCACTATTGATATGAAACTGCAGCATGTTGTCATCGCCACTCATCCTGCCACCAGACTTTCCATACTCATCTAGGATCTGCTTTGTATGGACATTATCTGTTACTAAGCATGTCTCTATTTTTTTCTCCTGACAGGTATGAGGGACCATCCTCCAATCCCTATCTCTGATCTGGCTGACAACATTGATCGCTTAAAAGCCAATGATGGATTGAAGTTCTCCCAGGAATATGAGGTAAATGTACTACAGAGATGGGATTTAAGGGAACAAGTGAGGTAGTGAAGATATATGCACAAGGTATTATGATCAATTTTCAAGCAGCTTACTTAGAGGCAAAATTGCAGACCATGTGTTTTAATTTACTAAGTGTTTTTAGTCATTTTGCTTAGAAAATTATGACTCGTAGACTGTATCTACTTTTTCTATAACCAAGAGGCTGTAATTATATGAGCTTCTGAAGGCCAGATTGAAGAGCAGTATAGGAGATTATTTTTACATTGAAAGGGTGGGGGAAGCTTGAAACATCCTCTTGATGTGATTGGTTAGGACTAAAAGCGTAATGAGGCATGGGGATTAGCACAGGGAATCTACGGTTCATAAAAGGGAAGGTAATGAATAGAAGGGCCCAGATGCTTGTGCTTATATTTATTTACAAATGTCTATGGTGCAAAAAAAGAAATAATATTTCCATATATATTAAATTGAATAACAAAAAACATATGGACCGATGATAGCTCACAAAATAGGTATGAGCCAAGACAAGTTCTGTTAGCTCATAACTGCACGCACTTGAGATCCTAAGGCGTTAATTCAATTTAATTTAATTTGATATAAATATATGAACTTTTGGGTTTAACATTAGCCTATTTTTTGGAAGTGAGTTGTTTATTTATAATCCATCTTTTTTAAGGCAAAGTACAACAGCACTTACATAATACCATGTTTCCCCGAAAATAAGCCCTAGTGATGAAGAAGCGCAACTCAGCCCCCTCCAACCTGCAATGTTGTCTCCAACGCTGACAGCCGGAAAATCAATCGCAGCAGCTGCACGGAAGTTTCCCTGCGGCTGCTGAACAACCCTCTGACCTGTCATGTTCTCTCCGCCTCCGACAGCCAGAAAATCAATTACAGCAGCTGCACAGAAGTTTCCCTGCGACTGCTGAATGCTCCTCTGACCTGCCATATTCTCTCTGCCGCCGACAGCTGGAAAATCAATCACAGCAGCCGCACAGGAAGTTTCCCTGTGGCTGCTGAACGTGTCTCTGACCTGTGTGGGTCCCGGATGTTGTCTCCGCCGCCGGAAAAGCAATTACAGCAGCCGCACAGGAAGTTTCCCTGTGGCTGCTGAACGTGTCTCTGACCTGTGTGGGTCCGGATGTTGTCTCCGCCGCCGGAAAAGCAATTACAGCAGCCACAGGGAAACTTCTCTCCAATATGTGCAGATTCACCGCAGACAGAATTTCAACCTTAATGCCCAATAATAATAATAATAACAACTTTTATGCCGCCATAACCAAAAGTTCTAGGTGGTTTACACTAAAAAGACCTGGACAATCAGCAAAATACAATAATACAGTAAAAATACAAATATTTGTAAATAGAATTTCAATAATAAAACTCTCATTAAGTAATAAACTCATCGAACAAAGTGGTCTTAATTAATTTCCAAAAACAGCAGTAGGATAACATAGCTTACTGAATACATTTACCTGACCAAGATTGTTGCCTACCAGCTTGAAATGCTAGAGGCCTATCTAAGAAGGTCTTATGTCTACACCCATTAATTTTTGGATAAGCAAATAAGTAGAAGTTTCTAGTTTCTCTTGATGGTCTATGCAATACAAAATGAGGAACAAGGTAAGCTGGAGACAATCCCGATATGCAGTTTCCAAAGCCTCCTATTGTACATAATAAAACTTTCAAAAAAGAATTCACTATTTCTTTTTTTTTTCCAAATCTTTATTCATTTTAACATATACATCAAGTGTACAATAATTATAACTCATCATATTTCATTATCACTTGAAATTCCATACCAATATATTTCCTAAAAAATTTTACCTCCACCCCCTTCTCATATCCATACATACATATTATATTTATTAATTAATCAGTTAAAATATGCAGATATTTATTTAGATTATCATAACCTCCCACCCCCCCCATTTCTACAAATTATCACATAAGGAAAAAGAATAGTAAATTAACCTTAATCATTATAATATTCTATTAATGGCCTCCACACATCCTGAAACCTTTTAAAATGCCCATTTTGTACTGCAAGTAGTCGTTCCATTTTGTACAGATGACATACTGAGTTCCACCAGAAACTGTAATTTAGTCTTAAACAATTCTTCCAATTAAGCGTTATTTGCTGGATCCCCACACCGGTAAGGATCATCAAAAGTTTATTATTTGCTGCAGATATTTGGCATTTAGCCCTCATACACATTCCAAAAATAACCTTATCGTAGGACAATGCCACATGATTTTCCATCATTAGGTTAACTTGATCCCAGATTGATATCCAAAATGCCTGAATACATGGACAATAAAATAAAAGATGATCTAAAATTCCAATTTCAATTTTACAATGCCAGCATCTATTAGACTTAGAGCAATCTAATTTTTGCAATCTAGTAGGGGTCCAGAATGCTCTATGCAACAAGAAGAACCATGTTTGCCTAATAGATGCCGACATCGTACCTTTAATTCTCCAAGACCAAATATGTGGCCATTGAGATGCATTAATCTGATGCTTAATCTCAATGCTCCAAATATCTCTTAATCCATTTTTAGGTTTCTTATTTAAATAATTAGATAAAATTTATACCACTTTGCGGCCTGGTGTCCCAGAAAATCTGCCTGGAAACATAGGAATTCGAAGCTGTAATGATCATTTAAAGATTTCCATTCAGGGAACCCTACCTGAATAGCCTGCTTCAACTGCAACCACTTATAACTTTGTTTTTTATTGAGACCATATTTATGTTGCAATTGTGAAAAATCCAGCAGTTTACCATTATGAATAACTTCATTTAAGGATCTTATATTGCTTTAATCCAATCCTTCCAGACAACCTTAAACCGCCTATTTGTATCTTGGAGTTTACCCAAATAGATTGATGTGTAGATTTTCCAATAGACTCAGGAGTTAATTTGTCTACAAATCTTAATGTTTTCCAAGTATCCATTAATACTCTATTGTCCTTACGTATTCTAGGCATTTTTATACTGAGCAGAAGATCAAGTCTAAGTGGAAATATAAGTGATCTCTCAACCCATAACCAGTCTGGCAGTTGTTCCAAAAGCTCTGGGAGGACCCAATACATACCTTGGCGCATGATATAGGATTGGTGATACCTATAAAAATTGGGGAAATTTACCCCACCCTCCTCAATTGGCCTTTGTAGAGACACTAGAGCAACTCTTGCAATTTTTACCCAGCCAAATAAATTTAACCAGAATACTATTTAACTTTTTATAGAAAGACCCCTGAAAAAACACTGGTATCATGCCCAATTGGTAACAAACCACAGGCAGAATCATCATTTTAACAGTTTGAACTCTTCTCCACCATGACAATGCAAAGGATTCCATTGCTCACACAACTCTGTTACTTTTTGTAATAAAAATTTTCATTTACTCTCATTGTCTCTTCAAGTGTATTTTTTAACCAAATACCTAAGTATTTTATTCCATTTTCTTTCCAAATAAAATGATAAGAATCAAAATACCTTTTGTACAGTACACATTTAAAGGTAAAATTTCTGACTTAGTCCAATTTATTTTATATCCTGAGAATTTTCCAAATGTATCAATTACTTCAAGTATACATGGAATTGTTGTTTCTGGATTTCTCAAATGAAGCAAAATATCATCTGCATAAGCGGATACTTTATAATCCACTCTAGCACATGGAATACCCTGTATGGCCTTTGCCTGTCAAATAGCTAATAACAAGGGTTCAAGCACTATATCAAAAAGCAAAGGAGATAATGGACAACCCTGCCTAACCCCCTCTGCAATTTAAAAACATCCGAAAAATAATTATTTATATATAATCGAGCAGTTGGGGAGCGTTATAAGTGCTTGAATCATTTGTATAAATCCGGATCCAATACCAAACCACTCCATAGCTTGATACATGAAATTCCATTCCACCCGATCAAAAGCTTTCTCAGCGTCTAATGATACCGAAAAAGCCGGTTCATTAATTTGTTTTGTTAAATAATACATCTGAAATGCCAATCTAGTATTATTGGAAGAGTGTCTTTGAGCAACAAATCCAGTTTGATGCATACTATTATATGTGGAGAGCTTTAGCCAATCTTAATGCTAAAATCTTAGCTAATAATTTACCATCTATATTATTAAAGAAATAGGCCTGTAGTTTGAAACCAATGTTGGATCTCTAGTTGGCTTTGGCAAAACAATAGTTAAAGATTCTGCCATAGTGCCTGATATACAACCTTTATTCAGTTGATCCTGATATAATTTTAATAAATATGGTAAAAGGGAAATTTGAAATTTTATCTCTACCATAAATCCATCTCACCTGGAGTGGTCCCAGCTCTAAGGGATTTCAATGCGTTTGTAATTCTTTTAGTGATAGGTTCATCTAAACTTCTTTTTATATTATCAAGAACCTTAGGACCTTCAACTAAACTCAAAAAATCCAAACCATCTTTTCTTTATTTAAATAAGACTCAGAAGAATAAAGGGACTTATAATACTTTAAAAATTGTTTTAATATACTTCCAATTGAGATGAGAATTCCTAACTCATCCTTAATTATGCCTATTTTCTCCTTCCTTTTCTTTGCTTTTAAATAATTTGCCAATAGTCTTCCAGCCTTATTTGCACTACCATAATATAATGTTGCTGAGCAAAAATATATTTCCTTACTAATCCAGAGGAAATCTCATTATATTCACATTTTTTTAACAATATTTGAAATGTATCTGTTCCCACTTATTAATCAATTTTAATTCTAAATTTTTAATTTCTTTTCCAAACTTACAAATTGTTTTCTTAGCTGTTTTTTTTATATGCAGAATATGATATTAATTTGTCCTCTGATAGTTGCTTTGAAAGCATCCCATAAAATTTCAACCGACATTTCCTCTAAATCATTAAGTATAAAATATTCATTAATTTTGATCTGAAATTCTGTGCAAAATTTAGAATCAGCAATCAATGTTTATCAAACCTCCATACAGGTTTGGAATTATCTTGATCTACTAAGTTAACTTCTATCCACATACCACTGATCAGATATTACTATGGTTCAATGTCAGTTTTACAACTTGCTGTACCATCTGATCTGAAAAAAATATAATCAATTCTTGAAAATGATTGATGAACATGTGAACAAAATGTAAATTCCGATCATTAAAATGAAGAATACGCCATATATTTTAAATTACATGATTGTATTAAATTATCTAATCCCATTGATTTCATAATTCTACTAGGTTTTTTATCCATTATTGGATCTATAACAGCATTGAAATCCCTGATCATAAATTAGTAGTAGCCAGTGGTAAAAAATTGTTGTAAAGATTTAAAGAATTCACTTTGATTCGAATAAGGGGCATATATATTTAACAATGCCATTGTATTATTGCATGCTCATGTCAAAAGTAACCACCTTCTAGAGGATCTGCCTTAACCATATTAAATGTTTATTAATCAATATTGCTACTCCAGCCTTCTTTTTTATCGCTGGTGTATATAAACATTGTTTTATCCAATTATGACAGCTTCATAGACTCTGTCCCAGAACAAATGCATCTCTGCAGAAAAATATCTATATTCTGTTGCTTAATATATGATATACCTTTTTCCTTTTTACCGGATGGTTTAGACCATTACATTAAAGAGAATATTTTGAAAATCATTACATAAATAAAAGCTTAATATCCAAGAATCTCCATTCAAAAGCATATTATATTCCCTTTCCTTATATCTATATTTTAAATTATCCCTGTTCCTTCCCCAAAACTCCTATCACTTTGTCAATATATCCCCCCCAAATCACAAAACCTTTAATAAATAATATATCAACTTCTCTCCCTCCCATTCCCTTCCCCACTCCTCCCCTCCCCAAATTAATAATGCAAACTTGGAAACGCTATATATAATCAGGTGACAAAGCTCCCATCAGGCTAAAACCATACATCTTTATAAACCATAATAAGCTACATTATATAAAAAATTTCATCAATTCCATCCAATTTCTTTTTTTTTTCCCCTCATCTTTCTCCTCACTCTCTCTCACTTCTCCTCTTTTTTTCCTCTCCCTCTCTTCCTCCTCCTCTCTCTCTCCTCAATTATATAATACCTATGAATTCAGAACCATTCAATCAATATCCAATCAAATACATTTTTTATACCATATCTTTCAATATTAAGTCAAATTTACTCCAAATTAAATAATTCAATACTATCTTGTATTCCTATAAAAACAACCGTTAATAAATTATTATTCAATTTCCAATGCCTATCCTATAAATTAATCTTAAATCACCTTCTTATCATTAAAATACATTAAAGTGACATTAAATAAATAATTATATATAAAATGACAATTTCATCACTCTTCCGTCTTATGCACAGAATTCTCCAAGCATTTCATCTTTCTCCTTCCCTACAGTTCTTTATGTCATTATGTCAGTTGCTTATTTTAACTAATTCAGCAACATTATGCAACCAACTTTAGCGTTCTTTCACCTTGTTTGCAGAATCCCCTAAACAGTTTCAGTTCTTTTAAACATATTATAGTCAAATGAAACTGAAATAAATCAAATCACTCTTTTCTGTTCTGCAGTCACTTTTCCATGCATCCACATATATTTAATTATCTCAGATTCAAATATGCACTATAAACCTGCTGATGCTGTTAAAGTGTATTCCCAGAGTCATTTGCGGGTAAAGTGCATATTAGATTAAAAGCGGATACTCATGAGTTGCTGCAATAATGTTCTTCTCTTAGATACCGATACAGTGGAAATTAAAACCCCCCGAACAACTGACGAAACTTAATTATTTTTCAACCAGCCTTTAAATGGAAAGATTTCAATCCACTTCTGGAGATCCACTGTACTTAATATGTCATCTGAGCTTTTACAAAGTCATTTACCACCAAAGATTCAATCCAAAAGAAGTCTGGTATTCTCTGTTTCCATTCATTCATACTGAATTATTCTTAAAACCTGTTCAGCTGTGCTTTCTCCTCTACATCTCAAGTTTCTTTGATCTGGCTTTCTCTACAAACAATTTGCGTTCTTTAGAATAAGTTTATTCCCCTTGGAATTTGGATTTAGCTGTAATCAGGCTTCTGTCCACATCCAAATCAAACAGGTTTTAGACAGCACCATAGTACGGAACACTCTTATCGGTATGACAACTTCTATTCAATACTTCTTAGATCATCATCAATCGGTGCTGTTAACCTCGCTTGATCTTTCAGCAGCGTTTGATACGATTGATCACCAATTACTCCTTGATAGACTTCATTCTATAGGGATTACAGATGAAGTTCTAGCTTGGTTTACATCATACTTTAAGGATCGATCCACCAGTTATTTTCAATGAATCTCATCCTCACCCTCACATATTACACATGGGGTTCCTCAGGGATCTATTCTCTCACCTTTGTTTTTAATATTTTTTTGGCTCCACTACTGACACTATGCCAATCCATTGGATTTCATGTTTTTGCCTATGCCGATGATATACAATTACTGCACCCATTAGTTAATAACAACATATGAAAATTTCGCTATTAATGAAAAACTAGAGCAAGTGCATCATTGGTGGACAAAAACAGACTAGCTCTTAATATTAAAAAACTAATGTCATGTTTTTCCCTGGAAGGATAGTTTTTCTCTTATTACTCCTATTTCAATTTCAAACGTTCCTCTCAATTAGTTAAAAATATAAAAATTTTAGGAGTAATCTTTGATATAAACTTCAACTTTCAGATCATATCAGTAGCATTGTGAAACTACCTTTTACAGATTGCGGAAAATTCGTTCAATTTCTAAATTCTCTGTCCTAAAGCACTAAATATACTTATTCATTCTCTGGTGATATCTAAAATCGATTATTGTAATTCCCTATTTAAAGGAATTGCTTTACAAGAAATAAAACGACTACAAATCATTCAGAATGCATCAATTAAATTAATAACTAAATCCAAAAAGTTTGATCATGTAACACCACTCCTTAAAAAGGCTCACTGGCTTCCTGTTATGCACAGAATTACTCATAAATTATGTACAATTATTTTTAAAACTTTATATAATAAGACCCAGCATTTTTATTTAGATTACTTATCCTTATTCTGCAAAGAGAACCTTGAGATCTAGCGAACAAAATCTTTTATCTATTCCTTCTCTAAAAATTATCAATACAAGGAGACAATTTATCTTCTCTTGTACGGCACCGCAAACATGGAACGCCCTCCCTATGTTTTTACGGGAGGAGAAAGAGTTTGTAAAATTTAAAAAACGAATTAAAAACTTTCCTTTTTAGAGATGCATTTGCAAGTTAATCTTTTATTTTATTGCTTTGCTTATTTTATTCCCCTCAAATGTCTTATTACCCTTTTGTATTTCCCTTTGATGTCTCCTCTTTACTTTACAAATTGTATTTCATCCCTCCTTACCTTGTGTTTAACAATGTTAATTTTTAGTATAATAAGTTTATTTATTAATTGCATGGACTGTTTTGTTACCTAATCTATGTAACTTTTTAAATGTTCACCGCTTAGAAACTTTGTCTAAGGCGGTTAATCAAGCCATCTAATAAACTTGAAACTTGAAACTTCATATTTCCAAATCATTTTTAGCTCAGTCCAAGTAACCATCCAATATTGCTCTTATTCTATTTTAATCCACCTTCTTTTCTGTAAAGTGCCCTGTGCACTTAAGGAAGTCACCAGCATCTATCGCCATTTCTTAAACTTTGAAACCATTAATGTTCCCAATTGACGGAAAGTGCTCTCTGACATCAGCTAGACTACATTCAATTCAGAAGTGCCAAGAATGTTATAAAGATGTCATTAGTATAATCCACCACTTCAAAAAGCATATAAATCAGGAGCCTATAACTGCTGTACATTGTCTGAAACTTCACATTAACCCATCTTA
>NC_047095.1:75239838-75299146 GCF_902459505.1 Geotrypetes seraphini
AAGCTTCACGTTAATGGAACTGCCGTTTTTATTTCATGGATCAATGACATGGATCAGCTGAATGTCATCCGCACAGGCATATGGGTTGAGGCCTATCAAGTGGCATAACGTTATATATACATATAATACTAGTATCGTGTACTATGTTTATACTAAATTCTACTTGGTTCTTAGTGCATCCACACGTGCCACTGCTGCAGTAATCTGCTCCATGTGTTCCTGTAATTGTTGCTCCACTTCCTCCATTCTTGTACCCAAGTCCTCGAGACCTCTCCTCAAATTCTGTATTAGCGCTTTGATCTCACCCATTCGAACTGCTGTATCCTTCTGCAGTATGTAAGTCTTTTTTTATAATATGTGTGTTTGCTCCACCAAGCGATCCGGATCCACATCTACCATAGAGGAAGTTGAGGCATCATAAATTTCTAACTGCACAGAGACCGATGCTCCACTGCATGATCCACCATTTTCTTCTCGTGCTGCTGCTTGAAAATATTGCTTTATTTCTCCTGGGTGCTTACGTGCCATCCCGCAAATGGTGCAATCTTTCTTGATTGCTCGGGAATATGATGTAAGTGATATTTATTAAGGATTCACACTGGTTAAGCTGCTAAAGATTCCTTTTTGTGGGGGCTAAACGGAGCTTCAGGCAAGAGCAGCCATCACTCAGATGATGTCCACTGGAAATCCCTCTCTTGAAATAAATATATGCGACCACCAGCACCACATGTCATCTAACTCCTCTGAGAAAAGCGAGCAGTGCCTATTTCTAGCAAATCAGCGTCATCCATTCAGTTTCAGCATTTAGACCATATGATTTAAACTGTAAATCCAGGACTTCTCTATGTAATTAATTTTGTGTTAATAGTCACCACCCTCTTACCCTACTGTGACTATGTCTCATAGAGAGAGGAAGATATAATGGTTACTGTGGATGGCCAGCTGGATGGGTCATTTGGTCTTTATCTGCCTTCATGTTTCTATGTACACTATGATGCTTGCTGGGACTGACATTACTTGGTTAACCCTTTCAGGACCAAGGGACATATTTGTCCCATAACTTTAAAATCCTATAAATTTTGATTGGGATAGTCTACAGTTCTAAATTTGATATGTACGGATTCCATATGATACTGCCTTTATGTAAACAAACTGGTTCCGACATTCATTCATTAGCGTCGTTGCCAGATTGACGAGAAGATTCACTTGCCACACTGTCCATAAGCCAGAAGTGTGATTTTTTTAAAAAAAAATAATGATATTTCACAAAAAAAATCAATTTTTTGGCATCTGCAAGCCCTTTTTACCATAAAAATGTCGTCAAAACCACAAAAATTGGCCTACGATCCTTATGGTCCTGAAAGGGTTAACTATTTGAGATTTGTGTTTTGTAAGTTTCACTTTGGTCATGAAAACTGATTAATATAAATCAGTTGGCAAGGTCATATTATAATGCATACTGTATTGTTTGAATTGAACAGTGCCAAATTTATAGTAAACTCTATAACTCCATATGGAGTAAATACTGAAACTGAATGGATGGCATTGAAGTGGACAGTTCTTGCTTTGTTCAGAATTGAATGACAGTTGGTGCTTGGTGGTCACATGTGCGTATTTCAAGATATTAGACAGTCACCATTTATTCAAACAGGCAGCCATTATGAAGACTGGTTTAGTGCACCTTTAATATATTTTATGGAAAAGATTTTAATCAATTACGGGCAACCATCTCCTTGATGTGGAATTGGTGAAACATGATTAGTATCGGCAGTTGGTCTTCTGGATTTTTCTATACTGTTACTTTTAATAATTTTGAAAATTCTTTAAAAAATTGAGCTGATTATTATTACAGTTAGTAATGCATTTATAAAACTGGTATCAATGAAAAGTCATGGTGACATATTTTAGTACAATATAGACCCACTGGGACATTATCTTCAAATGGTCCATAAATTAGAATTATTTTTATTTAAGGTGATAATCATTTGAGTGTACAGTATATGTATGTATTTGTGTATATAGATGATAGATATTTGCTATATACACCTCCATTGTCAAACTTTGGAATTGGACTAATTTATAAAGGCTTTAAAATTAGCCCATAATGGTTAAAGGAAAAAAAGGAAAGAATATGAAAATTAATAATTGCAATTATAGGGTACAGAAGAGAGTAATTTTGACAATCGCCACTTTCTGGTGCTGTTCTGTATTGTCCCTAACAACAACATACAGGGCTGTTGTTTCCCAGCTCTATTAGTCCTCTGTGTTCTGCTCTTTTCAGCCCTGTCCTCACAGACAGCAGCTATAGAGATTTGGAGTGGAGGAGAGGTGAGTGAGTCTGGCGTAGTTAGAGCAGAAAAGAGCAACTCTTCTCTCTGATTAAGCCCCTCTCCTCCTGCCATTTCCCAGGGAGAAAAAAAATGTTTTTTTTTCTAAGTACTGTTGAGTACCAGCAAAATAAAAGCCCTAGTTAATTTTCATTCTTATCTACCAAAAGAAGGATCTGTTTCTTGGATTAGTGGGATGTACATTTTCATAATACTGCTTGCAACAGTTGTTGTCTCATTAGTATTCATGTACTGTCTATTATTCTTGTAGTATTCTCTTTCTTTAACAGGTGGTATTACATTGTTGTGGTGCCGATAGACCGTGTTAATGGTGGCCTTACTACCAGGTGGCAGGGTCCAGAAGATATGGAGCTGGATCAGGTATGTTTTCAGAGATTAACATTGTTTTATATGGAAAACTCCTGCATAGGATGTATGAAGTTGAAAATCCCTTTCAGACTGCTTATCATTTCTATAATGCTGCTACACATATACAATATTGCTCCTTCAGTCTTCAGCTCATAGCATTTGGGCTGCAAAAATCTGAGGGAACGATACAGTTTAGGGTTGAAGAATGTTTTGTGCATGAAAGAGGAGTGAGACTTGGGTGTGATAGTAGGTGATGAACTTAAGGTGGCCAAACAAGTTGAAAAGGTGATGCCGAAAGCTAGAAGTATGCTAGGGTGCATAGGAAGAGGAATAGCCAGTAGGAAAAAGAAGGTGTTGATGCTCCCTTATAAGACTCTGGTGAGACCTCATTTAGAAAATTGTGTACAGTTCTGGAGACCGCACCTTCAAAAAGATAAAGACAGGATGGAGTCAGTCCAGAGGAAGGCTACTAAAATAGTTGGTGGTCTTCATCATAAGATGTATGAGGACAGACTTCTTAAAAATATATATTTATTCATTTATTACATAACATAAAATTACAGAAATAAAGATAAATCACATATACAGTATAGGAAAATAATCTAAACAATATTGCTTTAAATCCATCCTACATTATTGGGACTGCTTCGAAAAGTAAAATATATATCTTATAGTAAATTATTTATTAGCTCTTCCATATATCATACAAACAGGCAAAATAAACTTATTCACCTTTATCCTCAACCACTACTAATTCTTTTTCAGAATTTATCTGAGGTACATTCTTATCTTGAAGAAATAACTCCAAATGAGAGGGTTCCATAAAAGTATATTTATTATTTCCAAATGCAACCAGGCATTTACAAGGGAACTTAAGAAAAAATGAAGCCCCTATCACCAAAGTCGTAGACTTTAGTTGTAGGAACTGCTTTCTACATAATTGCGTCTGCCTGGTTACATCAGGGAATATCATCAATTGCTGGCCACAAAACAATGCTTGCTTCTTGGTAAAATATAATTTCAAAATATCTATTTTTTTCAACCTCAGTTTGAAAGGTAACAAGCAAGGTAACTCTCATAGCTATATTATCTTTAGAGGATTCTAAAAACTGTGATATATATAAACTATCTGGAGATACCAAATGATCCATTTCTGCTTCCTCAATCATACCCTTGGAACTTCTTGGAAGATAGTAAATTTTCTCACTTATTAATTTATCAACATATAATAATTTATCAACATATAAATATCGAAGAACATCTTTTAAATATATCTTTAGGAGTTCCAATGGTGCTAGATAGAAATGAGAAAATTCCAAAACCTAAGGTTCCAAGCCCTTAGTAAATTTTCCATTTTATCCAGGTTCAAATGGAGAGAAGTAGAATCTTTAATGTTTGAAACTGTTGTAAACTGTTGTAGTTTTCAAAGTTGATACAGATGTATCAAATTTTTCTAATCTATTTTCAATTGTAGCTAATTGAGTTCCCTGCTAATTTACTTTGTTACATCAAAAGAAAACTGGCATAGTTTAGATACCATATTTTGCAGAGACAATTCTATACGATTTAACACATTCCAGATATCTTGCGAAGTTATTTTTTTATCCATTCAAGTTGACTATGATTGTGAAGTCATTTGAACTGAGACCAGAGAAAAAGATCCTAAAGGTACCTTACTCTGTTCCAAGTTCCCTTAATTTGGATCTAATTCTGGTTGAGAAAGTGAGCCATTACCTATTCTAGGAGTGGCTCATTTATCTCTTGAGATGTTCCCGGTTGAGGAGGAGATGATGGCTCCCCGGAAGATAAAGAAGCAGATTGTGAAAGTATACTCACTTGACCAGCATTGATTATAATAGTTAAAGGAACAGAATGATGGGTTTTGCCTTTTTTTCCCCATATCAACAAAAAAAACTTCCACAATCCAATTAGTCTTCTTGGGGCTCCAAAGGTGCATGTCCTGCCCCTTTGGTCACTCCCCTGCGGACACCTGCCCTCGGGCACGCATCTACAGGACACGTTCCATGGCTAGATGATTTTTTTAAGAGGTCTAGCAGGATCTCTTGCTCCGGCTCCAGATGTCAGTTGCTGGCCGATGAGAATGCCGACTGGTAAGATGGAAAAAGAGCCCACTGTATCAAGGCAACCCCTGAGGGCAGACTTAAAAATCTTAATATGTATACATTGGAGGAAAGGCAGTGAGACAGATGAAGGCGGCTCGTTGACTACTGTGACTAGTGATGATAATCAAATGGCAGTAAATTGAGGACAACTGGTGACCATACGGATAGAGCACACTGGAGAAAGTCAATCTTAGTGCTTACAAACGGGGAAAGTTTTTATGATGTTACAGTGGGTGATCATCTGGCATCCAGTGATCACTGCATGGTACGGTTTAATATTAAGATGGGTATAGAGAGGGCTCATTCTAAAGCAAAGGTTCTAGACTTTAAAAAAAGCTAACTTTGGATGGGGGTTTACATCAAGGAATTGTCTGGGTGGGAACATCTGGAAGGAGTGGAAATGCGGTGGGCAAAACTAAAAGGAGCGATTGGGGCGACAAACCTTTTTGTGAGGCAAGTAAGTAAAATTAAGAGGAAAAGAAGGCCGCTTTGGTTCTCAAAAGTAGTAGCTGAGAAGGTATAAGGTTAGCTTTCATAAACTACATAATATCGCAGAAAGAGGAAGACAGGCAAAAATATCTGGAAAAGTTGAGAGACTAGTCGTGTAGTCAGGAAAGCAAAAATGCAAATGGAAGCTGACATGGTAAAACGGGGAGACAAAGACATTTTTTAGATATATTAGTGATAGGAAGAAGTGCAAAAGTGGCATTGTGAGACTCAAAGGTGAAGCGGAGGAATATGTAGAAGCTGATCAAGAAAAGGCCGAATTGCTTAACAGATATTTCTGTTCTATGTTCATGGCTGAAGCACCGGGAGCGGGTCCGCAGAAGACAAAAGTGAATAGGGATGGAGGAGTAATAGACCCTGATTGAATTTCAGAGGGTTGTGTTCATGAGGAGCTAGCTAAAATGAAGGTAGATAAAGCGATGGGGACGGATGGTGTACATCCTAGGGTGCTGAAGGAACTTAGGGAAGTTCTGGTAGCTCTGCTGACTGACCTTTTCAATGTGTCTCTAGAGTCGAGAATGGTACCGGAGGACTGGAGAAGGGCGGATGTGGTCCCTCTCCATAAAAGTGGAAGTAAGGAAGAAGTAGGGAATTACAGGCCAGTAAGTCTGACTTCTGTGGTAAGCAAATTAATGGAAATGCTTTTAAAACAGAGAATGAACAAGTTTCTGGAATCCTGTGGATTACAGGACCGGAGGCAACATGGATTCAATAGAGGTAGGTCTTGTTAGACAAATCTGATCAATTTTTTTGACTGGATGACCAGAGAATTGGATAAAGGATGTGTGCTAGATGTGGTGTATTTATATTTTAGCAAAGCCTTTGACAGTACCCTTGTGATGGGCCCCAAAGTGATGGGCTGGGTCAGGAACTGGTTGAGTAGAAGGCGACAGAGGGTAGTGATAAATGGAGATCGCTCTGAGGAAAGGGATGTTACTAGTAGTGTACCTCAAGGATCTGTTCTTGGGCCTCTTCTTTTTAAGATTTTTATAAATTATATTGCTGAAGGGTTGTCGGGTAAGATTTGTCTCTTTGCAGATGATACCAAAATCTGCAATAGACTAGACACACCGGATGGTGTGAAGAACATGAAAAAAGACCTGGCGAAGCTTGAAGAATCGTCTAAAATTTGGCAGCTAAAATTTAATGCTAAGAAATGTAAGGTCATGCATTTGGGCTGCAAAAATCTAATCTAATCTAATCTAATCTAATCCTTATTGTGTCGCCTAAGGCGCACACCTTAGTGCGCTCCTTTGTGCGGCGACTGAAGGGCGACGACTGAATACGATAACACTCGCCAAAAGAAAAGTCCTTCAGGCTAGCCTATACTCAGACCACAAAATGAGAACCCCAATCACGCTAATCCTACCATTACTGTATATCACCTGCATTGCTGCTATCCACTGTGTGCCCCCTACATGCAGCACCACCACCTCATGGCACCCCACACCTCATGGCACCCCATACTACAAAGATTTAAATCCTCACACCAAACGACCACACACAACAATCAACATGGATACCTCCAGAACATCATACCCATTCTTTGGAACAAACGCAATAAAAGCAATAAAGACAACAAACAAAAGAAAAAACCTTCTATCAAAGCAAACATCACTCTAAAGCCCATCAATCATCAACACACCAAACCTAACAACAAAACTATCAGCCCGATCCCATGCAAGGTCATTAACGCAAGGTCAGTAGCAAAGGGGCTTGGGAGTTCTGATTGACAAGTCGATGAAGCCGTCTACGCAATGTGCAGTGGCGGTGAAAAGGGCGAACAGAATGCTAGGAATGATAAAGAAGGGGATCACAAACAGATCGGAGAAGGTTATCATGCCGCTGTACCGGGCCATGGTGCGCCCTCACCTGGGTTATTGCGTACAGCACTGGTCGCCGTACATGAAGAAGGACACAGTTCTACTCGAGAGGATCCAGAGAAGAGCGATTAAGATGGTTAAGGGGTTGGAGGAGCTGCCGTACAGCGAAAGACTAGAGAAACTGGGCCTCTTCTCCCTCAAACAGAGGAGATTGAGAGGGGACATGATCGAAACATTCAAGGTACTGAAGGGGATAGATTTAGTAGATAAGGACAGGTTGTTCATCCTCTCCAAGGTAGGGAGAACGAGAGGGCACTCTTTAAAGTTGAAAGGGGATAGATTCCGTACAAACGTAAGGAAGTTCTTCTTCACCCAGAGACTGGTGGAAAACTGGAACGCTCTCCCGGAGGCTGTCATAGGGGAAAACACCCTCCAGGGATTCAAGACAAAGTTAGACAAGTTCCTACTGAACTAGGATGTACTCTGGTAGGGCTAGTCTCAGTTATGGAGCTGGTCTTTGACCAAAAGGGCCGCCGCGTGAGCGGACTGCTGGTCATGATGGACCACTGGTCTGACCCAGCAGCGGCATCTCTTATGTTCTTAAATAAGCTAATCACAACCAATAGCATAGAGCTGTCTCTCATCACAGAAACGTGGCTAAAAGAACAAAATAGCCCAGAACTACCTCACCTGTGCCCGCAAGGATACAACATACTCCAGATCCCTAGGAAACACAAACGAGAAGGAGGACTAGCAGTAATCTATAGAGACTCAGGAACGCCCCCCACCGACCACATGAATCGCTGGAGAGTAATCCTGACGCATGCGCAGACCATCTTCTATGCCTTAGATGGTCTGAGCTTGCCCTCCGTTGCAACTTTTCTTTTTTAATGTTTTTACCCTTGGTCCAGGCATTTTACGCAGAGCGGGGACGTTGAGTTTGATTTGTCCTTGGTACCAGGCAGTGCCAAAGGAGACTGAAATGAAGCCTGTGCCGCCCCAACTCTCCTGCCCAATGACTATGTGCCCGCACCCCCTTTGGTTCCGGTGGGTGCTCGGCTGGAGGTTATTTGGGTTGGTTCTGCTCTGCAGTTTGCCTCTTTCCTTCCAGATCATTTTCTAGCTTCTCCTTGTCATGCACCGTGGAAGAAGCAGGTTTTTTGCCAGATCCTTAAAAGATTGCTAGTTCTCGGAGCTGTGTTTCCAGTACCCCCTTAGGAGTCAGGCACCGGCAGGTACTCGATTTACTTTGTGGTACCCAAGAAAGAGGGGACTTTTCGGCCCATCTTAGATTTGAAGGGGGTAATCAGGGCTCTCAGAGTTACGTCTTTTTGCATGGAGACACTGCAATCGGTGATTCTGGCAGTTCAGCTGGGTAGTATCTAACCTCTCTTGACCTGATAGAGGCCTACTTGCACATTCCAATCTGGACC
The DNA here is from genome assembly GCF_902459505.1 of Geotrypetes seraphini. Lineage (NCBI taxonomy): Eukaryota > Metazoa > Chordata > Amphibia > Gymnophiona > Dermophiidae > Geotrypetes > Geotrypetes seraphini. The sequence continues at coordinate 75,248,421 of NC_047095.1, forward strand.
TCCCATCAGCGTTTACTTCGTTTTGTGATCTTGGGCCTGCACTTTCAGTTCTGTGCGCTCCCTTTTGGTCTGGCCATGGCTCCCCAGACGTTCATCAAGGTTATGGTGGTCGTCGGCCTTGTGGATAGAGAGCATTCTGGTTCATCCTTACCTGGATGACTGGTTGATTTGCGCAAAATCCTTCCAGGAGAGCACCCGGGTCATGGCTCGGGTGGTAGAGTTCTGCAGTTGCTGGGCTGGCCCCCTCGCAGCGCCTGGAGTATCTTGGGGTGGTTTTTGACACCTCCTTAGGGAAAGTCTTCCTCCCAGAGGCCCGGGTAAGCAAATTACATTCTCAAATTCACCTACTTATGGCATCCTGGTGTCCTCGGGTGCAGGATTTCCTCCAAGTCTTGGGGTCAATGGCGGCTTCCCTTGACGAGGTGAGGTGGGCTTGGGCCCACATGCGTTCTCTTCAGTATGCCCGACTTCGGAGGTAGTTGCCCCAGACCTTCAGTCTAGATCACCCTGTTCCCCCAGACCTTCAGTCTAGATCACCCTGTTCCTCTGAGGGTCTTGTACTTGTTCCAGTCTTCGTTGGTGGCTCCAAACCTCCCATCTTGTTCAAGGGACGAGTCTGGATCAGCCACAGTGGACGGTGCTTCTCACGGATGCCAGTCTTCTCGGTTGGGGAGCTCTGTGTCTAGGTCACTCAGCTCAGAGCACCTGATCCATGGAGGAAGCGTCCTGGTCGATCAATTTTCTGGAAACCATAGCCATCCGTCTGGCGCTGTTAGCCTTCCACTCCTTCTTGTCAGGCAAATCGGTCTGGGTTCTGTCAGATATTGTCACGGCACTCAGGTGCCGCAGGAGGCAGCTCTGCTCATGCTCTGGGCAGAGTCGCATCTTCAGGACATCTCGGCCTCCCACATAGCTGGAGGGGAGAATGTTCAAGCGGACTTCCTCAGTCATCACATGTTAGATCCCAGAGAGTTGTATCTAAGCCACGTGGCCTTTCACTTGATAATGCAGTCTTGGAGTCAGCCCCTAATGGTCCTGATGACCACAGGAGTTAAAGCCAAAACTCCCAGCTTCTTCAGTCGTCGCAGAGACGGTCAGGCTGAAGGTATGGATGCTCTGGTTCAACCATGGCCAACGGAGGGGCTGTTGTATTTGTTTCCTCCGTGGCCATTAGTGGGCAGAGTTCTTCTCCACATTGTTCATCACCCAGGCCTGGTGGTTCTGGTGGCTCTGGATTGGCCCCGACGTCCATGGTATGTGGATCTGGTGTGGCTTCTGGTGTCAGATCCTTTTTCTCTGCCTTTTTCACCTGATCTTCTGACTCAGGGCCCCATTCCCCTGTTCGATCCGGTTCCCTTTTTTGTCTTACGGCTTGGCTCTTGAAAGGGAACACCTAGGTAGAAAGGGATGCAGGTCAGAGGCCGAAAATTACAGGCCAGTGAGTCTCATATCAATTGTATGTAAACTTATGGAAACGTTGATCAAAAACAGATTGGACATGATTCTGGATGACGAAGGACTAAGGGATCCCCACCAGCATGGCTTTACGAAGGGAAGGTCTTGTCAATCCAATCTGATAAACTTCTTTGACTGGGTAACAAAGAAACTGGATAAGGGAGAGTCCCTGGACATCGTGTATTTAGACTTCAGTAAGGCTTTTGATAGTGTCCCACACTGTAGGTTACTGAACAAGATGAACGCGATGGACGTAGGAGAAACACTGACTGCATGGGTAGAAGACTGGCTTAGCGGTAGACTCCAAAGGGTAATGGTAAACGGTATTCCCTCAAAAACATCAGAAGTGTCCAATGGGGTACCACAGGGCTCGATCTTGGGCCCAATACTATTCAATATCTTTGGAAGGGATCTGCCTCAGGGACTTCGAAGTAAAATTACATTATTCGACGATGACACTAAACTATGCAATAGTGTAGGCAACGCAGCAGAACCTGATAGCGCAATCATGCCCGGCACTATGGAGCAGGACCTACTTTTACTAGAACAATGGTCCAGTACTTGGCAACTGAATTTTAATGCCAAAATATGTAAGGTTATGCACCTTGGTAGCAGAAATCCATGCAGAACATACACCCTGGTGGTGAAAACTTAACCAGAACTGCAGCAGAACGGGACTTGGGAGTAATCATCCAGGAAGATATGAAAGCTGCGAATCAGGTGGAGAAGGCAACAGCAAAAGCTAGACAAATGCTGGGCTGCATCAGAAGTAGCTTTATCAGTCGTAAGCCTGAAGTGCTACTGCCGTTGTACAGATCAATGGTGAGACCTCACCTGGAGTACTGTGTTCAGTTTTGGAGGCCACATTATCAAAAGGATGTAAAGAGAATGGAGTCGATTCAGCGAATGGCCACTAGGATGGTCTCAGGACTAAAAAATCTCCCATATGAAGAACGTTTGAGCAGGCTGCGCTTATATTCTCTCAAAGAGCGCAGGGAAAGGGGGGACATGATAGAAACATTCAAATACATCACGGGCCGTATTGATGTGGAGGAAGAAATATTTTGTCTTACGGGTCCCACGGCGACAAGAGGGCATCCGCTAAAACTCAGGGGGGGAAGATTTCATGGGGACACCAGGAAGTATTTATTTACCGAAAGAGTAATTGATCAATGGAATGGTCTTCCACGTCAGGTAGTTGAGGCCAGAACCAAGCTCGACTTCAAGGGACGATGAGACAGACAGGTGGGGTCGCTCCAGAGGAATGCTTAAAAGATGGAGGAAAGGAGGTGGGAGGGAGGAGGGAGGGTTCTTGAGTGGGCAGACTTGTTGGGCCATCAGCCCTTTTCTGCCATCATACTCTATGTTTCTATGTTTCTCTCTCTTGGGGGTCCCACAGACTTTCCACTTCTCGGGCTTATTTACAGGTTTGACGTATATTTGAGAAGTGGTGTACAGCGCGGGGAGTGGTTGCTTTTCGCTGTTCCCTGCCTAACATCTTGGAGTTCTTGCAGGATGGCCTGGACAGGGGCCTGGCTTGGTCTTCTCTCTGGGTTCAGTTTGCGGCCCTTTCAGCCTTTCATGGGTTATTACGGGGTCAGCGTCTGATTGACATTCCTGATGTTGTTCGCTTCCTCCTGTGTGTCTGTTCCCTCTTGGGTTTTGAATCTGGTCCTGTCCGGGCTTGTGTGCCCCCCCTCCCCCCACCCCCGTTTGAGCTTTTGGGTGCCTGCACGTTGAAGGACCTTAATCTTAAGGCAGTCTTCTTGGTGGCTATTACTTCTAGATGTGTTTCGGAGCTGCAGGCTCTCTCTTGTAGGTCTCCCTTCCTGGAGTTTTTCTAGGGAGCGGGTAGTGTTGAGGACCGTTCCTTCCATTCTGCCAAAGGTAGGTTCTCCTTTTCATGTCAATCAGTCTGTGGTCCTCCTGGTCCTGGGTAGTCGGGCAGGTTCTTCTGAGCAGAAACAGTAGCGCAAATTGGATGTTGATCTACTTTCAGAAGACCCAGAAGATCAGGAAATCAGATCATCTTTTTCTTCTTATAGCGGGTCCTCGTAGGGGGGATGGTGCTTCCAAGGCTACCATTGCGCGCTGGATCAAGGAGACTATTGCTTCCGCTTATCTTCTTCAGGAAAAGACTGTTCTGAAATTTCTCAAGGCTCATTCTTCTCACGGGCAGGCAGCTACTTGGGTTGAGTCTTCGCTGGTGCCTCCTCTGGATATTTGTAAGATGGCGGTCTGGTCTTCTCTACATTCTTTTGTCAGACACTACCGTGTGGATGTTCACTCGCGTTGGGACACGGTGTTCGGTGCACGTGTTCTGTGTCGACCCTTCAGGGGTCCCACCCATGATGAGCACTGCTTTGGTATGTCCCGCATATAAGATTAACCCTATGCTGGTCTGGATAGTTGCTAAAGAAGGAGAAATTAGGTTCTTACCTGCTAATTTACTTTCTTTTAGCGTCTCAAGACCAGCATTGGATCCTACCCTTTCTATTGTCGTATTCTTGCGTGCAGATTTTCATCTTTTGATCGGTTTCTAGTATTTTTCTAGGGCAGGGGAGATTAAGAACAGCGGCTGTAGCTGGCGAGCTGTGGGGACATTTGCTATTGGCATTTGTTCTTTTGCATTTTCCAACAGCAGTTCAATTTTTATTTGTGGATACTCCTGTTCAGATTCTTGTTTGTTTTTCTGTATATAGTTCTTAGTTCTGCTTGGCTATTCGACAGACTGAGGTAATTAGGGAAGGGGTCACATGATATGTACAGTTCCAAAGTTTTGTCTCAGTCTCCACCTATTGGTCATGATGAGATATATACCCGCTTATAAGATTAACCCTATGCTGGTCTGGAGAGGCTAAAAGAAAGTAAATTAGCAGGTAAGAACCTAATTTCTCCATCACTCATGTCTTTTGCTAGTTCCAATTAACCAGAAGATTGGGATCTAGAAAAATATAATCTCTCCCCTGAAACTTCACCAAGAATTGTCTGGGAAATTTCAGAAGGAAAAAGAGGTTAGCCTTCATAAACTACAAAAGATCAGAGAAAGAGGAAGACAATAGGAAAAATATCTAGAAAATTTAAAAGAAGCTTATACCGTTTTTCTCCGAAAATAAGACCTACCCTGAAAATAAACCCTAGCATCATTCTCAGGGTAAGTCTTAATATAAGCCCTACCCCGAAAATGAACCCTGGTCCTGGGATTTGCCAGCAGAGTGAAATCCCCAACAGACAAGGCCTGCAGCCTGTTTAGACTGCTGCCGGCCCCATGCTGCTTCGGTTGAAGGTAGGGCTCGCTCGTGATTGGCGGGGAGGGAAAGATGGAGGGTCAGCAGGGGTTCAGCTGCGCGGTGGGGGGGTTGTCGGGTTGAAGAGTTGCTGGTGAATCCCGGGACTAGGGCTTATTTTGGGGGTAGGGCTTATATTAAGACCTACCCTGAAAATGATGCTAGGGCTTATTTTCGGGGCAGGTCTTATTTTCGGGGAAACACGGTAGATATAGAAAGTTCTGAGACTTAATTTTGATTTCTTTACTAGTGACAATATTCTACCCAATAGGCAAAGAGGTGAGGGAAAACATATTTTGCAATGAGAAAGACATGATAATGTAGAATCTGTATTTATAATAATAGTCTGCTTGGTAACTAAAGTATTGAGGAAGGGGGGTAATTTACTTTTATTAACAATTATATTCTGTACTCAGTTACCAGCCAGAATAGACCCTTCCTCTGTTTTCATGGCTCTCTCCTAAACATTAAGAGATTGTCTTTCTGAATTCTAGGAACATAGAGGAAATTGGATTGATTACATAATAGATGAGCTAAGGAAAACAAACTTTTGAAATGGTTTACACTGAGAATCAATCAGCCTGTAAACTTGTTGCATCTAGTTGCAATTTTCCTAAGTAACTCTGTTAATGATAGTTTTTTCTGTACAGTTACTAGAAGCTATAAGCCAAGGATTACACGGTAAACGCCAGCGTCGTCAATTGGACAAGATGAAGCCCTACATCGCAGCCCAGCTTGATATTTTACCAGAGACTTTCACCCTGGGAGATGATCAGGATTACAATGGATTCCGCAACAAGCCTCTAAGTGAAGACTTCAGCTACCACTGCTTCATTTTGGCATCACTAGAAGATGCAGTAAGAGCATTTTGTCAGTAAGAGGGTACTGTGATTGTTCCCATGCTTGTCCCCTACTATCAGATGGTCAGAATGGAGAGAAATATGTAACCACAATCTGCTGCATCCCAGAGATGGATATCTGGGTGCATTCCCCTCCATGATGCCATTTGCTTTCTTGCAGGGATGCTGTTTCCCCATGTCTGCAGAAGCAACAATAAGAAGTAGAAACTGTGTCCTTCCCTAACCTCTTGACTCCGTGGCTGCAAGCCTTGTGCACACTGCTGGCAACTCTGTTTGGCCTTGCTTCTCCAAAACAGGAAGTTATAGGAGGCAGGACTGATGAGAGTCGCCAGTGGCATGCACAAGACTATGGCTCTGTGCCTTTTGGTTTGCTTGTAGCTTGCCACCAGGATGCTGGGAAGGCAGCAGGCAAGGAAGATGGGTAGGTAGCAGTGAGGGGAAGGATGCTGTTTCTATTTCTTGGTGCTGCTGCAAAAAACAGAGAGGCAGTAGCCCTGTGGGTAAGCAAGTGGCTGCAGGAAGAGATGAGCAGCAGTGGGTAGATGGAAGTGTCAGTGAAAAAATGGGTTATTTGGCTGGGGTGGGGTAGGAAAGATAGAGAAGAAGCAACATTGATAGTGGAAGGAAAAGGAGAGAAAAATGGGTGGTGGTGGTTGATGGAGTTGGAACCATTGATAGAGATGAGGCAATGCAGGATAGTGGGAAATGGGAAACAAGAGAGACAACAATGGTGGGAAGGGAGACAGAAGGATGATGCTGGTTGTGGGGAGGAAGAGAGAAATGGGGCAGTGCTAAATGGTGGCAGGAGAGAGCAGTGGTGTAGCGAGGGTGAGAGGCGCCTCTCCCCCACCCTCTTCTCTGCTCCCTGCCACACACGTGCTCCCCCTCCCTTCCCCTGTACCTCCAACTTTCCCTATGCGAGCAGCATCAGAACTTGCTGTCGGCTCTCCCTCTGATGCCACTTCCTAGGCGAGGGACCGAGAAGTGATATCAGAGGGAGAGCGGATGCTGGCACGAGCAGCAGGTTGAAGTTGCTGCTCACACCGTCAAAGAGCTAGAGGTACGATGGGAAAGGGGGATAGTGAAGATGCACACGGCTGGAGGGGAGGAAGGGGAAGGAGCAGGGGGACAGAGAGGAGGATGGGTGCTGACGCTTCCACCAAGACGATGCCTGGGGTGGACCGCCCTCCCCCGTCCCCCTCTTACTATACCATTGGAAGAGAGATAGAGGGGCAATGTTGGATGGAGGGAAGAGAGAGAGAAATAGCAATGTTGGATAGTGGGGGGGGGGGGGGTGAGAGACAGAGGTGATGTCCTGAATGGCCAGGCTACAGGGGGAAGAGAAAATTGGGCTGATGTTTAAGGGGGGGAAAGGAGACAGAGGAGATGTTGCATGGAGAAAGAAACAGAGAGAAGGCGGCATAAACGGGGGTGGGGGTTTTTGTGCATTTCCTCTCTGTCTCTTCTCCTTCCACTGCATGTTATAAATCATACCTTTAGTGGCAGAAATGCCCAAAACCTGCCAGCCAAAGAGATCTAGTTCATGAAACACCCCTCCCCACCGATGCTGCCTCAACATCAAAAAAGTTGAATGCATGATTTTCTGTCAGTAGCATTGCTGCATGAACTGAATATGTGAGGGAACTGCAGCTGTCTGTTGCTGGAAAGCATGCCACAGACTTGCACATACCTGTCAGACATTCCATGGGACTGAGGACTTTCTTAAGAGATCAGACTCCACAGATGACCCTTTAGTGCCATCTAAGCCTGGTTCTAAGAGAGAGGTTGTAGAGGATCAGCGCAGGCCCACCCCTAGCTCATTTCTTTACTTTTAGCAACCTGTGAACTACTGTCTGCCTCTGGAACAGGGCATTACTTGATAGGAGTTTTCTGCCCTTTTTTTTCCAGGTGTAAGTTTTTCTGCACCACAGTATGGCTGGGAAACATCGTATCACTAAAGCTGCTGCTCAGGTTACAACTTCTGCCTCTGTACAGACAGAAAATGTTACCTAGGCAGAGGGAGTAGTTCCATGTACAAGCTGTCTTCAGCTTGAATCCCTCATGAAGGAAGTAAAAGAACTGAGAGAAGAGTTACATTACATTACGGATTTCTATTCCGCCTATACCTTGCAGTTCAAGGTGGATTACAAAAGATTTGACTGGACATTTTCCAGTGAAGATACAATTTTTTATTTTTTTTTTGACAGAGGAGAGATAGCTGGATAGATTCCTAAGGGGATTTAGGGGTTGGATAGTAAAATGACAGTGCCGAACTGTGTGAAATGGACAAAGAGAATATAGTTAGAGTAGGTAAGATTACCATCTAATTTTTGGGGTCTGTTTGCTTGGAAGGTGTTTAGGTGGGTTATTTGGGGAAGTAATATCTTGAAGTAGGTGAAGAATGGTTAAGATATTTGGATGAATTTTTTGAAAAGCAGGGTTTTGATTTCTTTTCGGAATGTTTTGAAGTCGTCCGATGTTGTCAGCAGATTGGAGATGGTATGGTTGAGTTTTGCTGCTTGTGTTGCCAGAAGGTTGTCAAACAATTTCTTGCGTAGTGTGCCTTTGAGTGGGGGAAAGGCAAAAGGGTTCGGGGTTCTTCTGTGTCTTGAGGTGGAGATCTGGTTTAAGCGGTTGTTTAGGTAGGAAGGGGAAGAGCCATGTAACGCTTTGAATAATAGGCAGTGGAATTTGAATTGAATTCGTGCTTGTATGGGTAACCAGTGGGAGTCTAAGAAGGCAGTAGTTATGTGATCATATTTTCTGAGTGAGTACCGTATTTTCGCAGATATAACGCGCACCATTGTAAAACGCGCACAGGGGTATAGCGCGCCGAAATCACGATGATATGTACAAAAACTTTTCTATACCGCGCTCAGGCATATAACGCGCATGCTGCCCGACTCTCCTTTCGCCCGCCCTGACTTTCCGTGCGCTGTCCCGACTCTCCGTTCACCCCCCCTGACTTCCGTGCACTGCCCTGACTTTCCGTGCGCTGTCCCGACTCTCCGTTCACCCCCCCTGACTTTCCGTGCACTGTCCTCCCTTGAAGTCCTGTCCCCCCTTGAAGGTCTGTCCCCATCCTGAAAGCCTGATGCCCCCCCCGACGTCCGATACATCCCCCCCCCCGGCAGGACCACTCGCACCCTCACCCCGAAGGACCGCCGACTCCCCAACAATATCGGGCCAGGAGGGAGCCCAAACCCTCCTGGCCACGGCGACCCCCTAACCCCACCCCGCACTACATTACGGGCAGGAGGGATCCCAGGCCCTCCTGCCCTCGACGCAAACCCCCTCCCCCCAACGACCGCCCCCCCCCCAAGAACCTCCGCCCGTCCCCCAGCCGACCCGCGACCCCCCTGGCCGACCCCCACGACACCCCCACCCGCCTTCCCCGTACTTTGTGTAGTTGGGCCAGAAGGGAGCCCAAACCCTCCTGGCCACGGCGACCCCCTAACCCCACCCCGCACTACATTACGGGCAGGAGGGATCCCAGGCCCTCCTGCCCTCGACGCAAACCCCCCTCCACCCCAGCCGACCCGCGACCCCCCTGGCCGACCCCCCCACCCCCCTTCCCCGTACCTTTGGTAGTTGGCCGGACAGACGGGAGCCAAACCCGCCTGTCCGGCAGGCAGCCAACGAAGGAATGAGGCCGGATTGGCCCATCCATCCTAAAGCTCCGCCTACTGGTGGGGCCTAAGGCGCGTGGGCCAATCAGAATAGGCCCTGGAGCCTTAGGTCCCACCTGGGGGCGCGGCCTGAGGCACATGGTCGGGTTTGGCCCATGTGCCTCAGGCCGCGCCCCCAGGTGGGACCTAAGGCTCCAGGGCCTATTCTGATTGGCCCACGCGCCTTAGGCCCCACCAGTAGGCGGAGCTTTAGGACGGATGGGCCAATCCGGCCTCATTCCTTCGTTGGCTGCCTGCCGGACAGGCGGGGTTGGCTCCCGTCTGTCCGGCCAACTTCCAAAGGTACGGGGAAGGGGGGTGGGGGGGTCGGCCAGGGGGGTCGCGGGTCGGCTGGGGGGGAGGGGGGTTTGCGTCGAGGGCAGGAGGGCCTGGGATCCCTCCTGCCCGTAATGTAGTGCGGGGTGGGGTTAGGGGGTCGCCGTGGCCAGGAGGGTTTGGGCTCCCTTCTGGCCCAACTACACAAAGGTACGGGGAAGGCGGGTGGGGGTGTCGTGGGGGTCGACCAGGGGGGTCGCGGGTCGGCTGGGGGACGGGCGGAGGTTCTTGGGGGGGGGGGCGGGCGTTGGGGGGGGGGGGTTTGCGTCGAGGGCAGGAGGGCCTGGGATCCCTCCTGCCCGTAATGTAGTGCGGGGTGGGGTTAGGGGGTCGCCGTGGCCAGGAGGGTTTGGGCTCCCTCCTGGCCCGATATTGTTGGGGAGTCGGCGGTCCTTCGGGGTGAGGGTGCGAGTGGTCCTGCCGGGGGGGGGGGGGATATATCGGACGTCGGGGAGTCGGCCGGGCAAGAGGGCTTGGGCTCCCTCTTGCTCCGATCGTGGATGCGGGTGCGGGTGGGAGCGCGTGCGAGCGGTCGTTCGGGGTGGGGGTGCGAGCGGTCCTGCTGGGGGGGTGAATCGGGCGTCGGGCGGGGTGGGAACTATGTTTAAAAACTTTTCTATACCGCGCTCAGGCATATAACGCGCGAGGGGTATGCGCGGTACGTAAAATCACGTATAACGCGCGCGTTATATCCGCGAAAATACGGTAGATCAGTCTGAGGGCGGTGTTTTGTACGGTCTGGAGTCTTTTTATCATAGTGGCTGGACAAGGAAGATAGAGGGAGTTACAGTAGTCCAGCAGACCTAAGACTAGGGATTGGACAATTAGTCTGAATTGTGCTGGGTTGAAGAATTTTCTGATTTTACGTAGATTTCTCATGGTTAAAAAAGCTTTCTGGGTCGTCTTGTTGATTTGGGACTGCATTGTGCAACATCTGTCTATTATAACTCCTAGGAGTTTTAGTTCGGGTTGTATTGGGTATTTGGTGTTTTTGATTTTCAGTTCTGTGATGGCAGGCGTTTTGGCCTGTTCGAGCAAGAGGAATTTTGTTTTTTCTGAGTTTAGTTTTAGTTTGTGATCCATCATCCATTTTTTTACTGTATCTAAGGTTGTTTCCAGCTTTGTTGTGGTGGTGGTATCTGATGGGTCGAAGGGGAGGAGTATGGTGATGTCGTCTGCGTAGCTGAAGGATGTGACATTTAGGTTATCTAGAGTGGCTCCTAGGGAGGAGAGAAAGAGGTTGAAGAGCATAGGTGAGAGTGGTGATCCTTGTGGAACTCCGCAGGGGTTTGCCCATGGCTCTGATTTGATATCATTGTACTTTACCCTGTAGGTTCTTGATTTGAGGAACCCTTGAAACCAATTGTAGACCTTGCCTGAGATCCCTATGGTGTCGAGTATTTGTAGTAATATGGTGTGGTCAACTAGGTCAAATGCTGCGGAGAGGTCTAGTTGTATTAACACCATCTTTTTTCCCTTACTGATGTGTTGCCGGGCTGTATCTAGAAGTGAGACAAGTAGTGTTTCTGTACTATGGTTAGTTCGAAATCCTGATTGTGAGGGGTGGAGTAAGTTATGTTTTCCAGGTAGTTAGTGAGGTATTGAGCTACTAGACCTTCTATTATTTTAACGTATATTGGTATTGAAGCGATAGGTCTGTAGTTGGTGGAGCTATCTATTGGGCCTTTGTGATCTTTCATGATTGGGGTGATTAAGATCTCTCCTAGGTCCTGTGGGAATTGGCTTTCTGTCAATGTGGTTTGAATCCATAGCATGAAGTTAGTTTTGAATGTGATGGAGGCGTTTGATAACAGGTAGGTGGGGCAATTATTTAGGTCGCTGGAGGCATGGCTGTATTTATTGTATAGTCAGTTCATATCCGACCAAAGTAGGATTGGGAAGTTGGACCAGCTTCTGTCTGCAACAATGGCTTCCCCTGTTGATGGGTTTGTTGTTATCTTTTCGAGATGGGTGTGTGTGTTGATGAATGCGGTTCTGATGTTGGTGATCTTGTTTTTGAAATGGTCTGCTAGGTGGATTGCTGTCGGTGGGTGGATTCCTTGAGTGGCAAGGTAAGGTTTGGTATCAGTGAGGTTCTTTACTAGGTTGAATAGCTTTTTTGTGTCTGGGGTTTTTGTGCCTATCATTTTGGAGTAGTAGGTTTTCCGTTTTTCCTTGAGTTTGGTTTTGTATTGATTAATTTGATTTCTCCATGCTGTTTTAGAGTGTTCAGAGCTCTTATTTTTTTTCCAGTCTCTTTCAAGTTGTCTGCACAGCTTTTTTTCTTGGAGAAGTTCGGAGTCGAACCATTTATCAGAAGGTCTGCATATTTTAAATTTTAGTTTTTCTGGGGCTAGCTCATTCAGGATGGTTTCGCTTATGGTTCGCCATTGGGATGTAAATTCGTTGGGAGCTATGTTGTTGATGGCGTGGTCTGCTTTATCCCAGAATGTGGAGGGTTCGATTTTTTGGCGTGCTTTGAAGGAGGTTTTTTTTGGAGGTTGCTTGTTAATGCTTTGAGGCCAGTTGATGTTAAAGGTGTATTTATAGTGATCTGACCAGAGGGAGGGGTGCCAGGTCCCATTTGAGATATGGATTTCGGGTTTGTGAGGGTGTTGGGTCATGTAAGCAGCAACATCTAGTTGGTGGCCTTTTTCGTGTGTGGGTTGGGGGTTGAGGATCTGGTAGTTCAGTGCTTTGAGGTATGAGAGAAAATTTAGTACTTGATTAGAGGTGTGATCTTCTAGATGGAGGTTTATGTCTCCTAGGAGTAGGTTATGAGGTGATGTTATGGAATTCTGGTAAATGAATTCTTCGAGAGCTTGTTTGTTTTCATTCCATTTTCCTGGTGTTGAGTAACAGAGGATGCATGTTAATGTTCCTATGAGAGAATCATCGGATAGTTGACAGGCTAGGAGATCTAGGTGGGGGGGGTGGAGTGTTTGTCTAGGGTCTTTATATTAATGTTGTTTTTGAGTATGATGGCTAGATCTCTACCACATTTTTTTTTTCTGCAGATCAGTTCTATTTTGTAACCTGTTGGGCAGAGTTCTGTGATGGTGGGATCGGATTCCGAGGTTAGCCAGGTTTCGGATAGGAATAGGCAGCTTAGTTGTTTTTTAATTATCCAGTCCTTAATAAGGTCTGCTTTTGTGCTTATTGATCTGATGTTCATATATGCACAGGATAATGAGGTGTTGTGTGTTTGGGGAGTGGGTGAGAGGTTTGGGTGGAGGAGATTTTCTTTGGTTTGTGGATGATAGTTGTGGTATGCTGATTTTGGTTTTGGGGGTGGTCTTTTTCCCCAGCTGGTTGGTATGCTGATATGGTTGAGTGAGGAGCAGTCTATCAAGTTTCTGGACGAGTATAGTTTTCTGGTAGGTAGAGGGAACCTAAGGGATTCTGTTAAGGTTGGGATAGAGGATGTATGATATCCTTCTGTTATTCTGTTGGTTAGGAGTAGGAAGAGCAGTAGATGTAGGAGTATGCTTGTAGAAAAAATGGGGGGCATAGTGAATTTTTTGTAGGGTGCAGGAGAATCTGCAGATTGGTGTTTGGTGTGAGGAGTGAGATTCTGAGAGGTGAAGGCAACATTGAGAAGCATCCGTGAGAATGGGAGGTACATTGATAAAATGGTTCATGAGGTATCAAAGGTTTCTATCCGTGGAGAAGAAGAGGCTGTGCTGAGGGAAGACAGCTGGACTCAGATTATGGAACACTGCAAGATTAGTACTATGACTACCCCTGCCTTTGAACTGAAGAACCAGTAAACTGTCCTGGAAGTGGAGGAGATGAGAGCATTCCAAGGAGAGGAAGGACCAGAGCTTGAAATCCCCAAGAGTACTGGATCCGTGACCACTAGGAAGCGTAAGGTAGTGTTTGTTGGCGATTCCCTTCTGAGGTGTCCATCTGCAGACCAGACATGATGTCATGAGAGATATGCTGTCTGCCTGGTACCAAAATCCAAGATGTTATGGAGAGCTTGCTGAGACTCATCAAGCCTGATGACTACTATCCGATGCTACTCATCCACATTGGCACTAACAATACTGCCAGGTACCCTTGCAAACGTGTCAAAAGTGACTGTGGCTCTGGGGGAGAAGGTGAAGCAGTCAGATGCGCAGGTGGTATTCTCATCCATCCTCCCTGTCAAGGGTAAGGGCCAGGGCAGAGAAGTTTGCATCCTGGAGATGAATGCTACGGCTATGTGGATGGTGTCATCGAGAGCATTTTGGCTTCCTGGACCATGGGATGACCTTCCAAGGGCTGCTGAGCAGGGATGGTGTGCTTCTTTCAAAGAAGGGAAAAGGTGTCTTCATCAGCAGGCTAGCTAATCTACTGAAGAGGGTTTTAAACTAGAAGTGATGGGGCAGGGTGATCAAAGCTCCCGGGTGAGTATAAGCCCTCAGGTAAGTAAATCACTGAATACTTCTACACCAGGGATCTCAAAGTCCCTCCTTGAGGGCCACAATCCACTTGGGTTTTCAAGATTTCCCCAATGAATATGCATTGAAAGCAGTGCATGCACATAGATCTCATGCATATTCATTGGGGAAATCCTGAAAACCCGACTGGATTGCGGCCCTCAAGGAGGGACTTTGAGATCCCTGCTCTACACGGATGGGAAAAGGGGGTAATATCTGGAAAAGAGTATTTACTAATGCTCAAAGTATGGGAAACAAGATTCTGGATCTAGATACTGTGATGGAAGAAGAGGAGTTGGATATAGTGATGATCACAGAGATATGGTTCACAGAGAACCATGACTGGGCTGTAGTTATACCGGGCTATAATCTGTTCAGGAAAGACAGGGTAGGAAGAAAAGGAGGAGAAATAGCATTATATGTTAAAGATCATATTAAAGCCATACAATTGCAAGATCTGCAGGGCAAGGAAGAGGCACTGTAGATCAATTTGGAAAGAGGGAATGATGAATATATTTACATTGATGTGATATGTAGGCCTCCTTCACAGACAGAAGTACACTTCCTCCTCCCCATTCGCGGTTTCTGCACTCGCGATTTCACATAATCGCAATTTTTTTCTGGAGAGGGGGAAATAAAAAAAACACATATTTTTTACCTCCCTGCTACCTTCCCGGCCTTACCTGGTGGTCTAGTGGGCTTTCAGGGCAGGAGCAATCTTCCTACGCTCCTGCCCCGTGCAGATCGCCATGAGGAAATGGCTGTAGGGAGTTCCCGTCATAGTCTCGAGAGACTATGGGAACTCACAGCAGCCATTTCCTCATGGCGATCTGACGGGGCAGGAGCGTAGGAAGATCGCTCCTGCCCCGAAAGCCCTCTAGACCACCAGGTAAGGTCGGAAAGGCGGCAGGGAGGTGGGGGTGGGTCAGAGCTGGATAATCGCAGTTTTTCGCCATTCACGGTCCAGCTGTGTCCGTATCCCCCGCGAATAACGAGGGAGAAGTGTAGATAGAGATTTAATAGTAGACATTCAGAATGTATCTAAAAAAGGGGAAATCTTGCTAATAGGTGATTTTTAACATGCTGGATGTTGACTGGGGAGTCTTGTAGAAGAAGGGATATTCTGGATTCTCTACAAGGAGAACTGTTCCAGCAGTTGATAATGGAACCCACACGGGATGGGGTCATACTGGACTTATTGCTTACAAACAGGGAAAGTGTTTCTAATGTTACGATGGGTGATCATTTGGCATCCAGTGATCACTGCATGGTATGGTTTAATATTAAGATGGGTATAGAGGGGGCTCATTCAAAAGCAAAGGCTCTAGACTTTTAAACAACTAACTTTGTTTGGATGGGGGTTTACGTCAAGGAATTGTCTGGATGGGAACATCTGGAAGGAGTGGAAATGCGGTGGGTGAAACTGAAAGGAGCAATTGTAAGGGTGACAAACCTTTTTGTGAGGCAAATAAGTAAAATTAAGAGGAAAAGAAGGCCGCTTTGGTTCTCAAAAGTAGTAACTGAGAAGGTAAGGAATAAGAGGATAGCTTTCATAAATTACAAAAGATTTCAGAAAGAGGAAGACAGGCAAAAATACTTGGAAAAGTTAAGAAAGGCTGGTCATGTAGTCAGGAAAGCAAAGATTCAAATGGAAGAAAAAAAATAGCTGACACAGTAAAACGGAGAGACAAGACAAAAAAAAAAGAAGCTGATAAAGAAAGGGCTGAATTGCTTAACAAATATTTCTGTTCTGTGTTCACAGCTGAAGCGGCGGGAGTGGGACCGCAGAAGACAAACATGAATAGGGATGGAGGAGTAGTAAACCCTAATCAATTTTCAGAGGGTTGCGTTCATGAGTAGCTAGCTAAAATAAAGTTAGACAAAGTGATGGGAGCGGATGGTGTACATCCTAAGGTGCTGAAGGAACTTAGTGAAGTTCTGGTAGCTCTGCTGACTGACCTTTTCAATGAGTCTCTAGTGTCGGGAGTGGTACCAGAGGACTGGAGAAGGGCGGATGTGGTCCCTCTCCACAAAAGTGGAAGTAAGGAAGGAGTAGAGAATTACAGGCCAGTAAGTCTGACTTCTGTGATAAGCAAATTAATAGAAACACTTTTAAAACAGAGAATAGTCAAGCTTCTTGAATCCTGTGGATTACAGGACCGGAGGCAACATGGATTTACTAGAGGTAGGTCTTGTCAGACAAATCTGATAAATTTCTTTGACTGGGTGACCAGAGAATTGAATAGAGGATGTGCGCTAGATGTGGTGTATTTAGATTTTAGCAAAACCTTTGACAGTGTTCCACACAGACTTCTAATAAATAAACTGAGTGCCCTTAGGATGGGTCCCAATGTGATGGACTGGGTCGAGAACTAGTTGAGTAGAAGGCGACAAAGGGTAGTGATCAATGGAGATTGCTCTGAGGAAAGGGATGTTACCAGTGGTGTGCCTTAAGGGTCTGTTCTTGGGCCTGTTCTTTTTAACATTTTTATAAACGATATTGCTGAAGGGTTGTTGGGTAAGATTTGCCTCTTAAGGATGATACCAAAATCTGCAATAGAGTAGACACGCCAGATGGTGTGAATAACATGAAGAAAGACATGGTGAAGTTTGAAGAATGGTCTGAAATTTGGTAGCTAAAATTTAATGCTAAGAAATGCAAGGTCACGCATTTGGGCTGCAAAAACCTTAGGGAACGGTACATAAGAACATAAGAAACGCCTTCACCGGATCAGACCTAGGTCCATCTAGTCCGGCGATCCGCACACGCGGAGGCCCAGTTAGGTGATCCCTGTTGGAGACCCGGATTTCCTGTATCCCCCGATATGATTTGCAAGAAGGTGTGCATTCAACTTGCGCTTGAAACCCTGAACATTAGTCCCACAAGCTCCTCTGGGAGAGCATTCCAAGCGCTCATCACTCGCTGTGTGAAACAGAACTTCCTGACATTTGTCTTGAACCTGCTGCCACACAGTTTCAGGTTGTGACCTCTTGTCCGTGTCACAACTGAAAATGTCAGTAATGCTTCTTCCTGGTCTATTATGTCAAATCCTTTTAATATTTTAAAAGTCTATCAAATCCCCTCTCAATCTTCTCTTTTCGAGGGTGAACAGTCCCAGTTTTCTGAGGCGTTCTTTATAGCTCAAATTCTCCATACCTTTGACTAGTTTCGTGGCTCGCCTCTGCACCCTCTCCAGCAGAGTTATATCCTTCTTGAGGTATGGAGACCAGTGTTGGACACAGTATTCTAAGTGTGGTCTGACCATTGCTCTGTAAAGTGGCATTATGACGTCCTCCGACCTACTCGTGATCCCCTTTTTAATCATGCCCAACATCCTGTTTGCTTTCTTTGCAGTTAGGGGGTGAAGAACTTATGTGCATGACAGAAGAGCGAGACTTGGATGTGATTGTATGTAATCATCTTGAGGTGGCCAAAACCCCCATTGAAGGACTCACCACCCAATCACCACATATGTGAAGAGATTTTTTGTTTTATACCTCTCCTTGATTGATATGAAGACTATAGTTTAATATGAAGGGGAGTGAAAAAGATGTTCATTCTTAAGTAAATATGTCAAGAGCTGCTGAGTCTCCTATAACAACGTTTGTCATTTTTAGGTGGGAATTTAACCCTTTAGCATTAATTGAAATGACTATAAGCTTGTTAACAGCCATATACAGTTCAGACCATTAGTTATAAGAAAATTTAGTTGAGCAATCAGACACCTTCCCCTCCTTATCCTAAATAAATTTTCTGCCTATAGAATATCCATCCCCTACCTCTTTAAACCCCCCTTCCTATAACCTCTCTTCTTCCCATTATTCTTCCTAATATAACTATCAATACACTATATAATAATAATAATAATTTTATTTCTTATATACTGCTATACCATAATTTCAAAGCGGTTTACAACAAGATACATGCAGTGAGAGTATGAGGTGTTTACAACGAGATACATAAGTTCAAAGCGGTTTACAACAAGATACATGCAGTGAGAGTATGAGGTGTTTACAACGAGATACATAAGTTCAAAGCGGTTTACAACAAGATACATGCAGTGAGAGTATGAGGTGTTTACAACGAGATACATAAGTTCAAAGCGGTTTACAACAAGATACATGCAGTGAGAGTATGAGGTGTTTACAACGAGATACATAAGTTCAAAGCGGTTTACAACAAGATACATGCAGTGAGAGTATGAGATGTTTACAACAAGGAACATACAATGAGGGTAAGAGGTGTAATGGGAAGAGGAAAGAACTTTCAGGGATACAAAATTACAAATGGAAGAGACCCAAGTTGGTTTGAATCAAAAGGGTGTCTGTCAGAGATAGGGGTGCGAGGGAAAACAATTTGGGTGGAATGCAATTACAAATGGGAAGAGCATGAGTTAATCTAAGATCAAGAGAAATTGGTGAATGGGAGAGATGGCTGGGTGGATAGGACTAGAATTGGGATTAGTATGTGTTAAAGAGACAGGTCTTCAGTGATTTTCTGAAGTCAGCGTATGAAGCGGCCTCTTTCCAAATCTGTATCCTGCTTTGGAAAGCCAACATGGCTTAGTACCTGGGAACCTACGTAGAATCATGCTTCAAATTGTACTACTTTCCTTTGTTAGAAATATGCAGCGAGCCCCTACTCTGATGAGATCGTGGTGGAGGTGTCTTCAGAAGCCAAGCAACAGGATGAGCCTGAGATGCTGTGGGTGATGGGCCCTGTTCTGGCTGTTATTTTAATTATCATCATTGTCATTGCCATCCTTCTCTTCAAAAGGTAAGTTTATGAATGTAGCTACTAAATGTTGTAGTTTTCCTCATTGATGGAGGAATTCTTACTCCCTCCTACATAGAAACATTTGCACCAGATTTTAGGCAGACACTGTATTCAATTATACATGGATTCAGTCAGGAAGGGATGAAGCTCCTAGGCTGCTGCATGCATGAGAATATATATAACTGTACTCGGTCAAGGAGTTAAGTTGTTTGTGTTATGTCTGTATCATGCCTTTTTGAGACAGTCTCACGTGTATGTTCTAAACCTCTCCCAAAGTACCGTAGTCTCACATTCACATATTTTTACATTACATTAGAGATTTCTATTCCGCCATTACCTTGCGGTTCAAGGCGGATTACAAAAGAGTTAAAGAGGGTGTTTTACAAAAAGATTTCTGGACCTTTTTGGGGAAAAAAAGAGTAGAGCAGGTTGATTTGGGAGTTTGGGGGGTTAGAAGGATGAAAGAAGGAAGCTTGAGAGGTAACCTCTCCCAAGGTGGTAATAGACTTGAACTCCCTTTGTGCTAGTTTCTGTATCACTTTAGTAGTTGCCCAGAAATCTGTCTCCTCTTTACTGGATGTTGTGCTTCATTTCCTTTAACAGTAATCACTCCTTTTGTTTTTTTTTTTTGTTTTTGGCTTTTCTTGGGATGTAGTAAACAAGAAAGGTATGTCTTGTTCTCTACTTGTAAAGAATCGATTAACCTTCCTGTGTATATATTATATATCAAATATTTATTTTCTACTTTGTGTGAGATTTCAAGTTGAATGCACATAGGTGCTTTTCTCTGTATGCCTATACAGTAGGTACCCATGGACCATCTATTGAATGTTAAATGTACAGCACTGCGTACACCTTTCAATGCTATATAAATGATAAATAGTAGTTATAGACATGGTTACTCTCCTTTCTCCGTATGATTTCAGCCCTGGTGTTTTTATGTGTATGTTGTATATAGTAGTGTATATTATGAACACATTAAATTCAGGTCCAACTCATATTCAAGGCCATACCTTAGATATGATTTTTGTTCCCGACGAGTCTTTTCCATACTTCTCAAAACCAATCACACTTAAAGTCCCCTGGTCCGATCATTGTTTAATGCAAACAGTATTAACATTGCCGTCCCCCATGACCTCTTTTCCATCCCCTAAAATTGTCTCTGTAAGAGACTTCCAACATATTGACGACTCCCTTATTCCTACAGCATTAATAATAGACTCTGAAAATTCAACTCTGCAACTATAAAGGAACAACTAATTATGTGGAATAATGCCTGCAAATCCCTCCTAGATAAAATAGCACCAATAACAATCCGTAAAATATCTCCTAAAAAACAACAAAACCCTTGGTTTAATTCCTCCTTAGCGCTTTTAAAACGACAATTGCACTCAGCTGAACGCAAATGGCGCTCTAAACCTACCCAAAATAATTTAGACAATTACAAAAAACATTCTCAGCACTATCGTCAATCAATCAATGCTGCAAGAAACAATTCTATATTAGGAAAATCTCCAAAACTAACAGTTCATCTACTCTTTTCAAAATCCTCAAACAGTTAACAGTATTCAAAAACGAAAAAGTCATTCTAACAGAAGAATCTCCCTCAGCTCAATCATTGGCAAACTTTTTTCAGGAAAAAATTACACTAATCAGATCTAAAATCACTAGCAAAGTCTCTACCTATGCAGGTACTGTTAGTCCTGCCGAACATGATAACGTAATAAATAGGAAAATACATTAAATGCTACATTTTCCAATTTCATACTTCCCTCTTTAAAAATGATTGAAAACATTCTCCATTCTATCAACATTAAAGGTTCCAAAATAGAGCCTATTCCTCCTTTTTTCTTTAAACGTTATTTCTCCTTATTCGGACCTTATATCATTCAAATTATTCACAAAAGCCTGTCTACTGCAAATATCCCAGCTGACTGGAAACATTCAATTCTATTTCCAATTATTAAAGGCCCAAGAAACAATCTTAGTGACAGTTCAAATTATCGCCCAATAGCCAATCTGCCTTTTCTATCCAAACTTACCGAAAAAATAGTATTTCAGCAACTGACAGACGTCAAAAAAAACGCTTGTTTTGCACCCTAATCAAACAGGTTTCCGGAAAAACCATTCCACAGAACATTCTCTACTTGGTCTCACCACAACTATTCACTACTATCTGGACCAACATAAGTCTGTCTTATTAATCTCTTTAGATCTCGCAGCCGCGTTTGATACAATAGATCACCATCTCTTACTTCAACGTCTTTCTTCTATAGGAATAACTGACCATGTCCTTGAATGGTTCAGTTCTTATTTCTCAGACAGATCTTCTACAGTACATTTTAGCAACTCAGTCTCGGAATCCTATCATTCTAACTTTGGTATTCCACAAGGGTCCATCTTATCACCTTTATTGTTTAATATTTTTCTGGCTCCTCTCTTAACCCTTGGTCAATCAATCGGGTTTACCACTTACGCCTACGCCGATGATCTTCAACGCTTGCATCCTATCGATCCTACAAGTTCAAATGACATTTCCTCCATCAATCAAAAATTGGCTAAAATTCATGACTGGCTAAATATCAATATGCTTTCTTTAAGTATTACAAAAACTAGCACTCTCCTTTTCTCCGGTCACCATCAATAATACACCACTTTTACCGACCACAACCACCAAAATTTTAGGTGTTCTTATAGATAACAAATTAACATGTCGCCCACAAATTAGTGCATTGGTTAAAAATTGTTTTTATAAACTAAGGATGATTAGATCACTGGTTCCTCTCCTTGATACTAACTCCCTGAATGTGTTAATCCATGCACTTGTAATATCTAAAATGGATTACTGTAACTCTTTATTAAAAGGGATATGTCAAAAGGATATAAAGTGTCTACAATTAATCCAAAATACAGCCATCAAGATAATTGTGGGCGCAAAGAAATTTGACCATGTTACTCCACTGCTACAAAAAGCCCACTGGTTGCCTGTAACACACAGGATTACTTATAAAATTGCTCTCTTGACCTTTAAAACATTGCAGACCAACACCCCAGCATTTATAGACAGACTTTTGATCCCATACGACCCCCCCAGAGCTCTAAGAGCTATTTCACAGTATACTCTTAATGTTCCATCTTTAAAAACAATTGGTACACGTCGTACCTTAATCTTTTCTGTGACCGCTCCTATGACTTGGAATTCTCTTCCCTTATACTTAAGAACCGAAAAAAACTTACAAAAATTTAAAAGCAGTCTAAAGTGCTTTCTTTTTAAAGATGCCTTCAGCTGACCATATGATTCTTAATAATGTTGAATGGTTACATTCACCACCGGGGAAACTGTCCACAATTTACTTCTTTCTGCTTCCCATTCTTATCTTCCCATCTCCCTTTTGTATTTACCTTAATTGTTTTTCTCTCTTTCTATGACGATTGTATTTCTCCCCCTTCCCTATTTGTTTCTAGGGGCTCTACAGTTCCACCTACCCAGTATGTACTTGTAATTGGTCATGTATGTCTTACTTGACAAATCACTAGTAGATTTGTTATCATGGCCAAGTATGTTCAGTATGTCTAATATTTATTTGTTTATATGTTATTTTTTAATATTTTGTAAATCGCTTTGCATTTTGAACAAGCGTTTAATCAAAAACCGGAATAAACTTGAAACTTGAAAACTTAAGAATATCACTTCAGCCTGTGTATATTTATGTATATAATTTTGAGTGTGTGTGCTGTGTGTTTGCTCAGTTGTATAACTTCATTCAATGTTTATATGTAGGTTTGTGTGTGGCTTGCTTAGCATCAGGATAGTAAGATGTACTGACATGTAAAACAAAATGCTTCAGGACTAAATTGCCTACTAGTTGAAATTTTTGTGTTTAGAGGTGCTTTTGCTCCACAAACTTCCTTCAAATCTGGTTTAATGAGGAGAGCTAGGACCCGGTCCATGTTTTGGCATATAGAGATGCCTTCTTCAGGGGTCCATGGCTATAAGGATCACAAAGTGCCAGACCATTCACATCACGCATAGGATATTCAAGAGTGCCAACAGTAGAGGTGGGAATAGGCAGTATAATACACATAGAATATAAACACTACAGATATAAACTGGTTGCTCTGGATTAAAGTTAAGCCTGAAAAGCTGAGCAAAATGGCACGGCCTCTTCTACATGGTTCCTTTACTGTGGTCTGCTCAAGTTGCTTCAGAGGGGGGTGCACTATGACAAATGAATAGTACAGAGAAAGCCAACGATAGTGCTGGAAAACACAGGATTAGGCACTTCTATCCTCCACTTCCTGCTCCCCCCTGCCCCAGACTGACATCGCACTTACAGTTCTGCTCAGGAACCAGAAGGCCTTGAGCATGCGCAGACACTCAGTGCCCCTTTTCAGCCCAGCATGGAGTGTTCGCATTGGCTACCTGAGCAGTAGAACTGTAAGTACGATGTTGGTCTGGAGCAGGGGATTATAGGCAGTGGAGGACATCAAGAGGTTGGAAGATAACAATCTTGGTCATTGGGTGGGGAGGGGAAATGAAAATCACCATCATCACAAGGAGGCTCAAATATAAACAGAGACCCACATTTTTGGCCCAAAAATCTGTTTATATTCAAGTATATATCTATAATAATAAAATGCTAAGCGCGCATGTGCACTCTCACCGCATGTTCTCTGAGATCTGATTTGTCGCGATGTGCCGGCAAGTGTGCGCATGCACGCTTACTACGTCACCACAGGCGAGCGAATGCGGAGTCCTGCCGTCGCCTTCCTGAGCCTGCTACTTACTTACTGTTACCATGCATCCCGGGCACGTAGCGTGGCGGAAAAAAGAGCGGAGCGAAAATGGAGGCTGAAAAGACACCGGACTTCCCTCCTCTCAGAGCAGGCCGCACTGCGCCGCCCCTTCACTTTGATATTTTGCATATTTGCATAATGAGGAAATTGGTAGAAAATTGTGTTCATTCATTTGTGAAAAATCCTATGAATTTTATGAATTTGAAAGCTCTGTTTGTGCAGACACTGACTTTGCCTGCTGATCCCTGAGGAGCTGATGATAAATGCCTGAACGGGCAACGAGCCAAGTTCTCCAGAAGGGGGGGGAGGGGAGGGAATCGTGGGGGGAGAAGAAGAGGGGATAGCGAGAGAGCCCGATTGCGCATGCCCACGACATACCTGCTTGCTAACAGCTCTGTAAAAAGAAAAAAAAAAAAAGGATCTGGAGCAGGGCTCAGCATAACACAGCTCTTCACACCCTGCCACTGTGTGAGCGCAGGGACAGAGAGCGAGAGATGATTACTTTATAAACAAGCTTGCCACTGGCTGCCACTGGGAAATGTGCTGTATTCCTCCGGTGCCAAGGGGTAATAGCAGTGGGTGAGGTCTTGAAGTGGTAACGGTTCAGTTGCCTCAAGCCTTCTCCTCCCTGTGAAATGTGTTGATCTATTACGCTGTCAGTTTGTAGAGTGCTGGAGAGAGGCTTAAAAAGCATGGATTTAAAGAGGTGGAGGAAAAACGGCGGGACCTGCGGTGCTTATACGCAAATGCAAGAAGCCTCATGGCCAAGATGGGTGAACTAGAAGTCGTGGCCAAAGAGGAGGACCTGGATATAATTGGAATTACAGAAACCTGGTGGACAGAGGAAAATCAATGGGATGTGGCGCTGCCGGGGTACAAGCTCTACAGGAGGGACAGGACCCACAAGAAGGGGGGAGGCATAGCACTATATATAAAGGACTCTATCTGCTCGGTCGGGATGGATATGGCAACGAAGGCAGAGGGGCTGGAATCACTATGGGTCAAATTGCCGGGAAACAAGGGTGCAGGCATAAAACTGGGGCTGTACTATCGCACACCTGGTACGCCAGAAGAAGTCGGACACGACTTGGAAGCTGAACTGAGACAGGAATGCAGGACTGGAAGTGTAACAGTGATGGGGGACTTCAATTACCCGGGGATAGACTGGAGTACGGGTCACTCCAACTGCACTAGGGAAACAGGATTTGTAGAAGCTGTGAGGGACTGCTTCATGGAGCAACTAGTCAAGGAACCGACGCGAGGGGGGTGCTACTCTTGACCTCATCCTAAACGGATTAGGGGGGCCTGCAAGAGGGGTAGAAGTGGGAGGACCACTAGGCAACAGTGATCACAACACGATCAGATTCACATTAGAACGGGGGACACCCATAGCAAGGAGGACCGCAACAACTGCGCTCAACTTCAGGAAAGGGAACTATGTTGCTATGAGGAAAATGGTGGGGAGGAAGCTCAGAAACATCTTTAAGAAGGAGACTGTAGGAAGCGCCTGGACCCTATTCAGGGACACCCTGCAGGAAGCGCAAAGAATGTACGTCCCTAGTTTCAGAAAAGGCTGCAAGAACAAGCGGTCAAAGGACCCGGTTTGGATGTCAACCGAAGTAAAGAGGGCAATAAATGACAAAAAAGTATCCTTCTGGAGATGGAAAAAGGACCCAACGGAAGAAAATCACCAGGCGCACAGGAAATGCCAAAAGGAATGCCACCGAGAGGTTAGAAAAGCAAAAGGGGTATACGAAGAGGGGTTGGCCAGGGAGGCAAAAAACTTCAAGGCATTCTTCAGTTACGTAAAGGGGAAGCGACTGGCAAGAGAGGAGGTGGGGCCGTTGGACGATGGGGATAGGAAAGGAGTGATTAAAGAGGATAAAGAGGTAGCTGAGAGGTTGAACACGTTCTTCTCGTAGGTTTTCACGAGCGAAGACACATCTAATATACCAGGCTCAGAGGAGCTCATGAGTGGGGAACAGGCAGAAAAATTGGAGCACATAGAGGTAAGTAAGGAGGATGTCCTGAAACAGATAGACAGGTTAAAATGCGGCAAATCACCGGGCCCGGACGGGATCCACTCAAGGGTTCTGAAGGAACTAAGACAAGAAATAGCGGGCGCAATCCAGCATGTTTGCAACCTATCCTTGAAAACTGGTGAAGTACCAGAGGACTGGAAATTGGCGAATGTCACACCTATCTTCAAGAAGGGATCGAGGGGTGACCCCGGGAACTACAGGCCAGTGAGCCTGACTTCAATTATAGGGAAGATGGTGGAAGCTATGATCAAGGACGGCATTTGCGAGCACATCGAGAGAAATGGCCTACTGAGAACAAGCCAGCACGGATTCTGTAAGGGAAGGTCGTGCCTAACGAACCTTCTGTATTTCTTTGAGGGAATAAGCAGTCGGGTGGACAATGGTGAACCCATAGACATCATTTACCTCGATTTTCAAAAGGCTTTCGACAAGGTACCACATGAAAGGCTGCTTAGGAAGCTGTGGAACCACGGGGTGGGTGGGGATGTGCACAGATGGATCAAGCAATGGTTGTCGGGTAGACTGCAGAGGGTCGGAGTAAAGGGCCAATATTCTGACTGGCGGGGAGTCACGAGCAGTGTGCCACAGGGATCGGTGCTGGGGCCGTTACTCTTCAACATATTTATCAATGACCTGGAAAAGGAGGCAAAGTGCGAGGTTATAAAATTTGCAGACGATACCAAAATGTGCGGCAGAGTTAGGTCCAGGGAGGAGTGTGAGGACCTGCAAAGGGACCTGGACAAGCTGGAAGACTGGACAAACAAATGGCAAATGCGCTTTAACGTGGAAAAATGCAAGGTCATGCATATAGGGAAAAAGAACCCGTTGTTCAACTACAAATTGGGGGGGGCATTGTTGGGAGACAGCAGACTTGAGAGAGACTTGGGTGTACTGATAGATGCATCACTGAAGCCATCTGCACAGTGCGCAGCAGCCTCGAAAAAAGCCAACAGGATGCTGGGCATCATAAAGAGGGGCATAACAACCAGGACGCGGGAAGTCATCATGCCATTGTATCGAGCGATGGGGCGTCCACATCTGGAATACTGCGTTCAGTATTGGTCGCCACACCTCAAGAAGGACATGGCGGTACTTGAGAGAGTCCAAAGGAGAGCAACGAAACTGGTAAGAGGGCTGGAACACTGCCCATACGCCGAGAGGTTGGATAGGCTGGGGCTCTTCTCTCTGGAAAAAAGGAGGCTCAGGGGAGATATGATAGAGACCTTCAAGATCATGAGGGGCATAGAGAGGGTGGATAGGGACAGATTCTTCAGACTGAAGGGGACAACAAGTACGAGGGGGCATTCGGAGAAACTGAAGGGAGATAGGTTCAAAACAAATGCAAGGAAGTTTTTTTTCACCCAAAGGGTCGTTGACACTTGGAATGCGCTACCGGAGGAAGTGATCAGGCAGAGTACGGTACAGGGATTCAAACAGAGTTTGGACGGATTCCTGAGGGATAAAGGGATTGTGGGATACTGAGAGAGGTGCTGGGATGTAATACAAGTATAGAAGGCTAACCAGGTAATAAGTATAGAAAGCCAACCAGGTCGTGCATGTGCAAGACCGGGGGGTTAGGACTTCGATGGGATAATAGGACTTCAAATGAGAAACCAAGGGGGCCCCTTCTGGTGATTCAGACAGGTCGTGACCTGTTGGGCCGCCGCGGGAGCGGACCGCTGGGCAGGATGGACCTGTGGTCTGATCCGGCGGAGGCACTGCTTATGTTCTTATTTTCTTATGTTCTTGGCCCTGCACATTCATCACTCATCGGGGATTTGAATGTTTTTGTGTGCTTTAACAGCTCAGTTCTATGGTCCTAGGAGGGGAGCTCAGAAGAACAGCAGGACACATGCGACATATCATTCTCTTCCCGCTCCCCCCCCCCAAAAAAAAAAAAAAAAAGTTATCATATCCAGATATAATGAAAACAAATTAATAAAAGGTCCATAAGTTTATTCAGATATAACTTTTTTGCTGAATAGACATATACTGTATATTAATCACACCCATAAAGAGTGGCACTAGATTTTTTATATTATTATTTTACTTTATGGTGCTGAATAAAATCTTTTTGATGTCTGTCTGTAGTGGAAATCAAATTCTCATATTTCAAGCCAGTGGTAGTGCAGCTGCAACTCCTAGCACCTCCTATGGTTTTATCCCTTTTATTATTTTATTGAAGATAGAACTTTTAGAGTTCTAGAAAATAATTGTATCTATAATAATAAAATGCTAAGCTTGCATGCGCACTCTCACCGTGTGTACCCTGAGATCTGATCTGTTGGGATTTGCCGGCAAGAGTGTGCATGCGCGCTTACTACGCCACCACAGGCGAGTGAATGCGGAGTCCTACCGCTGCCTTCCTGAGCCTGCTATTTACTGTTACCGTGGACAGGGAGAGAGACAGAAAGAAAGAAAGAAAGGGGGCAGGGAGAGAGATAGAAAGAAAGAAAGAAATGCCTAAGTCTACACATCTATTCTAGCACCCGTTAATGTAACGGGCTAAAAAACTAGTGATATAATACTTTTAAATTCAATTCAAATATTCACCTATTAAATACATTTATGTCATTAAGGGCTCCTTTTACTAATCTGCGGTAGCGTTTTTAGTCCGTGCTGCCAATTAGCGCATGCTATACTCAAAGAACTAACTCCAGCTCAATGGTGGCATTAATGTCTAGCGCGCGTGGCAATTCATCGCACGCTAAAACCACTAGCGCAGCTTGGTAAAAGGAGCCCATTAATTTTACAAGTATTTTTAATTTATAGGGTAAACCCAGCATCAAGAAAATACCATTAGTAACTTCAGTCAAAATGATGGGCAGCGGCAGACATTGTAATTGTGGGATCTGCCAGGGTAGGAATGAGTGTGGATTGCTTCTGTCCACCACATCTCCCAGACCCTTGGGTGAGGTGGGGTCAGAGAGAAATTGGAAGGGAGTACAGGATGGGCAGGACAAGGAACTACAAATAACTGATAGTAAAATGCTTCACTCATAACAGTATACCAAGATACAGAGAATTGTGAAAAATTGCAGGCAGACCTTAGGAAATTGGAAGACAAATGCAAAGTGATGCACATTGGGAAGAATAACCCGAATCACAGTTACCGAATGTTAGGGTCCACCTTGGGGGTTAGTGCTCAAGAAAAGGTTCTAAGTATCATTGTAGACAATAATAAGAAACCTTCCACCCAATGTGCGGCGGCAGCCAGAAGAGCAAACAAGATGCTAAGAATTATTAAAAAAGGGATGGTTAACAAGACTAAGAATGTTATAATGCCTCTGTATCACTCCATGGTTCAACTTCACTTGGAGTATTGCGTTCAGTTCTGGTCTCCTTATCTCAAGGAAGATATAACGATATTAGAAAAGGTTAAAAAAAAAGTGACCAAGATGATAAAGGGGATGGAACTTCAATTGTATGAGGAAAGACTTAAAAGGTTAGGGCTCTTCAGCTTGGAAAAGAGATGGCTGAGGGGAGATATGATTGAAGTCTACAAAATCCTGAGGAGTAGAATGGGTACAAATGGATGGGTTTTTCACTCCATCAAAAATTACAAAGACTAGGGGACACTCGATGAAGTTACAGGGAAATACTTTTAAAACTAATAGGTGGAAATATTTTTTCACTTGGAGAATAGTGAAGCTCTGGAACACATTGCCAGAGGTTGTGGTAAGAGTGGATAACGTAGCTGGTTTTGAAGAAAGGTTTGGACAATTTGCTGGAGGAAAAGCCCATAGTCTGTTATTGAGAAATACATGGGGGAAGCCACTGCTTGCCCTGGATCGGTAGCATGGAATGTTGCTACTCCTTGGGTTTTGGCCAGCTACTAGAGACCTGGATTGGCCACCGTGAGAACAGGCTACTGGGCTTGATGAACCTTTGGTCTGACCCAATAAGGCTATTATGTTCTTAAGTTCTAAGCACTTAACTTTCCTTGCCCAATGGTAGCTTAACCATTTCACATTGCTGTTTCCTCAGGAGTAGTGCTTCTTTGTCCGTGCTTCTTAACCATTTATAACAACATAGCACAATCAAGAGCCATCTGTTGGTTCATTCATTCTCTATATATCACCTTTAAAGCAACAAACCATGTTGTAAATTTGTTAGTTAATAGGGGAAAACTTGACATTGTTGTATGTTTATATTTAAAAGACTTGCTGTTTTCAAATCAAGTGACTGCTTCTGAAGACTTGGTATATCTTAAAAACAAAATAGCGTGGCGTGGCTTGGGAGTGCACGCGAATGGACGGGTAAGGCAGAGGCTCCGTATATACAGACATTTATGACTTAAACTATTAAAATAAAAATTTCAATTTGAGTTTAAAACGAAGAAAATTTACAACATTATGGCTTCAGGAAAACAAAATAAATCCGAAATGGTGGCTTCCAATACCGGCAGTGTCAAAAGATCCAAGCCGGAGCCGGCAACACCATCGAAGTGTCCGTTGTCAAGGGATAAGAGCGACATCGATTTTTGGAAGGAAATTCAAGAAATAAAGGAAATTCTCTTAAAAAACGCCAAGAAACTGGATGATATATAGGAAGAAGTAATGACTTTAAATAAACGTACAGAAGTGCTAGAGATTAAAACTATTAAGTTGGAAATGCGAATGGACAGTTTTGATTCTGAAAAAAGGCAGTATAAGATGTACAGAGATAAAATCTTCACACTTACCAGAGAGGTGGAGGACTGCCAGAATCGCATGAGGCGGAGTAACCTGAGACTTTTAGGCATACCGGAAGGGGTGGAGAAAAACAACCCGGTCTCATTTGTTGAAAACTTTTTGACGAAAGTCCTGCCTCTCAAATCCAAATACCTGATAGAAATTGAGCGTGCACATCGCATACCAATGAGACGACCTGATACTTTAAAAGGTCCTCGCCCTATAATCTTCAAGTTGTTACGGCACCAACAAGTTTTAGAGGTGTTACGTATGGCTAAGGAACATGCGAACTTAAAATGTCAGGATGCCAAAGTTCACATCATAAGAACATAAGAACATAAGCAGTGCCTCTGCTGGGTCAGACCAGAGGTCCATCGTGCCCAGCAGTCCGCTCTCGCGGCGGCCACCCCAACAGGTCCAGTACCTGTGCAGTAATCCTCTATCTATACCCCCTCTATCCCCTTTTTCCAGTAGGTAATTGTCTAATCCTTTCTTAAACCCCATTACTGTACTCTGACCCTATCCACGTCCTCTGGAGCGCATTCCAGGTGTCCACCACACGTTGGGGTAAAGAAGAACTTCCTAGCATTCGTTTCTGAATCTGTCCCCTTCTATCTTTTCCGAGTGCCCTCTTGTTCTTTTATTTTTTTGAAAGTTTGAAGAATCTGTCTCTCTCTACTTTCTCTTGCCCCCTTTATGATCTTGTAAGTTTCATATCAAATCCCCTCTAAGTCTCCTCTTCTCCAGAGAAAAGAGACCCCAATTTCTCCAATTTCTCAGCGGTATGAAGGTTTTCCCACTACCTTTTATCAGCCGTGTCGCTCTCCTCTGGACCCTCTCGAGTACGCCATATCCTTCTTAAGATTTGGTGACCAAATTGGACGCAAGTATCTCCAGATGCGGGCGCACCATCGCCCGATACAACGGCAGAATAACTTCTTTCGTTCTGGTCGCAATACCTTTCTTGATTATACAAGCATTCTATTCGCTTTCTTGGCGGCCGACTGCACACTGTGCCATCGGCTTCATTGTTGTGTCCACCATTACCCCCAAGTCCCTTTCCTGTGTACTCTCCTTCAATAATATCCCTCCCATCGTATAGTTGTACCTCAATGTTTCTGCTTCCCATATGTAATACTTTTACATTTCTCAACGATTTGAACTTCATCTGCCACCTCGTCGCCCATTCCCCTAGCTTGTTCAAGTCCCTTTGCAATTCTTCGCAGTCTTCTATTAGTCCGAGCACCACTAAAAAGTTTGGTGTCGTCTGCAAATTTTATTATCTCACACTTTGTCCCTGTTTCTAGATCATTTATGAATATATTAAATAGCAGTGGCCCGATGCCACCGAGCCCTGCGGTACACCACTCGTGACCCTCCTCCAGTCAGAGTAGTGGCCTTTCACTCCTACCCTTTGCTTTCTACCTTCCAACCAGTTTCTGATCCATCTATGTACATCTCCTTCCACCCCATGGTTCTTCAGCTTCTGGAGTAGACGTTCATGGGGCACCTTGTACAAAGGCTTTTTGGAATCTAGATATATGATGTCTATGGGGTCTCCTCTGGTCCATTTGTTTGTTAACTCCCCTCGAAGAAGTGCAATTAAGTTCGTTAGGCACGATCTACCTTGCAGAAACCATGTTGATCTGGTTATCAGTAGTTTCGTTCCTTTCGAAATGTTCATCGATGTTTTCTTTTATCAGAGCTTCTGCCATTTTTTCCCGGAACCGAGGTCAGACTCACTGGTCTGTAATTTCCAGGGTTCTCTCTTGATCCCTTTTTAAAGATGGGCGTAACGTTGGCTATCTTCCAATCCTCCGGATCACGCCTGTTTTTTAGGGACAGGTTGCAAATTTGCTGTAGTAGTTCCGCTATCTCCTCCCTTTAATTCTTTCAGAACCCTTGGATGTATTCCGTCCGGACCCGGGGATTTGTCAGGTTTTAGTTTTCCTATCTGCCTGCGTACGTCTTCAAGGCTCACTTCTATGTATGTTAATTTTTCTGTTTGACTTCCATGAAAGAATTGCTCAGGTTCCGGTATGTTTGAAGTGTCCTCATTTGTAAATACAGACGAAAAAAACATGTTTAGCCTTTCTGCCACTTCTTTCTCCTCTTTCACAACTCCCTTCCTGTCTTCGTCATCCAGTGGTCCTACCTCCTCCCTAGCCGGCTCCTTCCCTTTAACATATTTAAAGAATGGTTTGAAGTTTCGTGTTTCCTTAGCTAGCCTCTCTTCGTACTCTCTTTTGGCTTTTCGAACCACACGGTGACATTCTTTTTGATTTTTCCTGTGCTCTTTCCAATTCTCCTCAGTTTTGTCCTTTTTCCACTTCCTGAATGAATTTTTCTTATTGCCTATTGCTTCCTTCACTATTTTGGTTATCCATGCCGGGTCTTTTGTTCGACTCTTTGTGCACCCCTTTCTGAACCTGGGGATATATGTATTTTGCGCCTCGCTCACCATGCCCTTGAAAAAAGACCAGGCTTGTTGTACCGTTTGCCATTTTTTGGAAGTGTTCCTAAGTTTCTTTCTTACCATTTCCCTCATTGCCTCGTAGTTTCCTTTCCTGAAGTTTAAAGTTGTCGCTATGGTTCTCTTCCCTTTCGGTATTCCTACTTCAACCTTAAACTTGATCATATTATGATCACTGCTTCCCAACGGTCCCACTATTTCTACTTCCTTTGCAGGTCCCCTTAACCCATTTAGGATTAGATCCAGAGTGGCATTTCCTCTCGTTGGTTCTCTAACAAGCTGCTCCATGAAGCAATCATGTGTAGCTTCCAGGAATTCTGTCTCTCTAGCGCATTTTGAGCTTCCAAGACTTTGTCAAAGCATGAGGCCGAAATTGAGAGACATCGGAGCTAGATATGGGCTGATATACCCTGTGATCATGAAAATTACTATTGACAATAAAACTATGAGTTTTGATGAGCCAGTGAAGTTGGAAATGTATTTAAATCAAAGGGAACAGCCGATGTCAGTTTAATTTGGCTCATTCATTTCATGGTATTGGAAATGATTTTATTTTCTTTTTGATTTTTTATTTGTTATTCTTCTTTGGTGTATTTGAGAATCTTCTAAAGACGGTTTGGTTCTGTGCTGATTTGAATGGCAACGGTTGAAATGGAACTCTGAAGTAGTTTACAGTTAGATTCTGTATGAACCTTTATTATTATTATTTTTTTTTTTTTCAAAGGATGACTGTTTAAAGTTAAGACTATTTTTTCCTTTTTTTTTTTAACATATTTTTGAATAGATATTCTGGAAAATCAGATCTATTTTTATTTTACTATATTTTATGAGGATAATATACTGAGGTGCAGATCTTATAATTGCAGATCAATGCCATAGTTTATATGAGATCAATGGAGGTTCTGACAGGAGTTCTGAATAGAATGATTTCTGCTGCAGGGTGTTTTCAAATGATTTTAGTTTTGGGTTTAACATGTTCTTTTAAGAATTCTTTGAAGAGGATTAAGGGGGGGAAAAAATGATTATTAATATTTAATTTCTTTTTATGGGTTTACTACTAATTTAACTCTTAACAGATATATAGAGTTTGACATTCTCTTTTGTTATTTGAAATGGGTTTGAAGATCTTTATTTAGTCTTCTTATTCTGATTTTCAAGATTTAGAGTTTATTGCATTTATTATATGTGAAATTATATATGATTATTACATACAATATTGTTTTATAATTGAGGTCTGTGTAGAGCTTATCTTAGCTTTGCTTGGTCTTGTATGTGCAGTTCCAGGTTTTTACTGTCTTTATCAAGGGTGGGAGAGGGTGGGATGGGTGGGGGTTTAAGGGGATTTGATGATTGGGATGGGGATGTAGTGTGGAGGGATATAAATGAAAATGGTGTTTCTTCATTTCAGCTGATTTCAGTCTTTTGTTTATTCATAATAAGTGGAAGAGCTTCTGTAAAAGATATTTGGTTTGATGGAGATTAAAATCTTTTCGCTCAATGTTAATGGCCTTAATCACCCAGTAAAAAGGAAAAAAAATGTTAGCATTTTTGAATAAGGCAACAGGCCAATGTATATTTACATTCAAGAGACACATCTATCTGCGGTAGTAGAGTCCAGGAAACTCGAGGATAATTGGGTGAAACACTGCTTCTTTGCTCCTGCGGTGGGGAAAAAGGCAGGAGTTGCTATATTAGTTAACAACAAATGTTCAGCTTCATTTAAAATGATGGATTTTGATCCTTTAGGAAGATGGATAAAAGTGGAAATGAGCATGGGAAATAATACTTTGACTTTACTTAATATCTATGCTCCGAATTTCAAATCAAAATGAATTTTTTACAAATTTACAAAAATTACTACTCCCACTGGCTGCTTCTAATTTAGTAGTAGCTGGAGATTTTAATTGCTGTTATGGATCCTTTTTTGGATAAAAAGCCGAGTAAAAATATAAAATCATTAGGGTTAGATAATTTGGTAAATGCTTGTAATTTAAAAGATATATGGCGTATTCTTCATTTTAATGATCAGGAATTCTCTTTTTGCTCACCAGTTCATAAGTCTTTTTCAATAATTGATTACATTTTGGTATCACATTCACTTGTTGCAACAAGTGACACAAGCTTCCATTGATCAATTATTCTGTCTGATCATGGAGGGGTGTGGATTACACTTACATTAGATAATAATAAATATAATAGATCATTATGGAGGTTTGATAATGCATTGGTTTCGGATTCAACTTTTCTTGAAGAGATTAAGTTAAAATTTTGGATTTTTTCCAAATAAAACACTTCAGCAGATATAATGCAGAAATTTTATGGGATGCATTTAAAGCTACTATAAGAGGTAATATTATTTCATATTCTGAATATATAAAAAAATAACTTGTTAAACAATTTCAGATTTGGAAAAGGAAATTAAATTGTGGAGTCCAAATTAATTGAAAATGGAATCAAGATACTTTGCAAGCTTTATTAAAGGCTAAGGGTAAATATAATGAAATTTCTTCAAAAATGGCAAGAAAAGATTTGTTTTCTTTGCAAACCTTGTATTATGGAAAATCTAATAAGGCAGGAAGTTTACTTGCAAATTATCTTAAAGCAAAGAAGAGAAGAATAAAAATAATAGCAATAAAAGATGAGAGAGGAAATACGCATAATCAAATTAGTAATATTTTAAATCAATTTTTGATTTTTTACAAAGAGTTGTATTCTTCTGAGTCTTCTGTTGATAAAGTTCAAAAAGGTAGGGAATTTTTTAAATCTTCTTGAGGGTCCAAAACTTCCTGATCATATAAAAAGAAGTTTAGAAGAACCTATATCATTAAAAGAATTAGAAACAGCATTGAAGTCTCTTAGAGTTGGATCCGCTCCAGGTGGGGATGGTTTTACTGTGGAATTCTATAAAACATTTCAAAATCTTTATTACCCTATTTACTAAATTTATATCAGTGTCAACTTACTAAAGGTTGTATTAAAAGTACTATGGCAGAATCTGTGGTGATTGTTTTACCAAAGCCAAATAAAGATCCCACTTTGGTTTCAAATTACAGGCCAATATCATTAATTAATGTGGATGGAAAATTATTGGCTAAGACTCTGGCATTAAGATTGGCAAAGGCTCTCCCTTACATATTTAATGTACATCAAACGGGTTTCATTGCAAGCAGACATTCTTCTAATAATACGAGATTGTCATTTCATACTTTAAATTTAACTAAAATGATGAATGAACCAGCTTTTGCTTTATCTTTAGATGCAGAAAAAGCTTTTGATAGGGTAGAATGGTCATTCATGTATCAGGCTTTGGATTGGTTTGGTATAGGCCCTTCTCAGAGCCCTGTGCTGCGCTGCTTCCTCTTCAGGCGGTCCCGCCCTTTCTCTGATGTCAGAGAAAGGGTGGGACCGCCGGAAGAAAAAGCAGCGCAGCAGGGCTCAGAGAAGGGGCGGGACCACCGGCAGAGAAAACAGCTGGGCTCGCTGGCATCAGGAAACAAGGTAGACAGCTTCTCCATGGGGGAGGGGGGTGAGGCTGTGGGGGTGCGAGCGGTTCTTCAGGTGGGGGTGCGAGCGGTCCTTCAGGGTGGGAGTGCGAGCGCTCCTTCAGGGTGGGGGTGCGAGCGGTCCTTCAGGGTGGGGGGTGCGGGTGCATGCGAGCGGTCCTTCGGGGTGGGGGTGCGAGTGGTCCTGCGGGGGGGGGGGTGAATCGGAAGTCGGGGGAGGCATCAGGCTTTCAGGGTAGGGACAGGACTTCAAGGAGGAAAGGAGAGTCGGGGTGGGCAAAAACAGAGTCGGGGTCTCCAGAGGAGAGTCGGGGTGGGCGAAAGGAGAGTCGGGCAGCATGCGCGGTATACGGGTGTGCGCGGTATATAAAAATTTATGTACATAAATATGTGTTTTTTGCGCGCTATACCCGTGTGCGCGTTATCTATGTGAAAATACGGTACATAGAGGAGTTAGACAGGGATGTCCATTATCTCCTTTGCTGTTTGATATTGTTTTAGAACCCTTATTGATAGCTATCAATCAGGCAAGGGGGATACAGGGTATTCCCCTAAAAGAATGGGAATACAAATTATCTGCTTATGCGGATGACATCTTGTTATATTTGCGCAATCCAGGTTCAACCATTCCGTGTTTGTTAGAATTGATTGAAAGGTTTGGAAAGTTCTCAGGATATAAAATTAATAGGGTAAATCTGAAATTCTTTCACTTAATGTACATTGCATAAAAACTATGTTTGATTCATTTTCTTTTGTTTGAAAGGAAGATGGATTAAAATATTTAGGAATTTGGATCAAAAATTCAGTGGATGATACAGTAAAAGAAAATGAAAAACTTTTATTAAAAAAGGTTTCGGAGTTATATGAACAATGGAATCCATTACATTTATCTTGGTGGGGAAGAGTTCAAACTGTGAAAATGATGGTGTTGCCTGTGGTATGTTATCAAATGTGTATGATTCCGGTGTTTTTTCAAAAATCTTTTTATAAAAAATTGAATTTGATAATTATTAAGTTTATTTGGCTTGGTAAAACTCCTAGAATTGCTTTGGTATCTTTACAGAAGTCAATTAAGGAGGGAGGGGTAAATTTTCCAAATTTTTATAGGTACCACCAGGCCTATATTTTACATCAAGCTATGTATTGGGTCCTCCCAGAGCTCATTGAGTACACTCCTGATTGGTTTATATCTGGAATGGCGACTCCTATGTCCTTTATATCTTTGTCACATTCTCCAGTATCAAGAAGCCCAGATTGTATAAAGAAAATAGAATTTTATTAGATACTTGGAAAACTGTGAGGTATGTCAGCAACTTAACTGAAAATCCTATCAATAAATCAACAAATCAATCTATATGGCTAAACTCCAAGATTCAAATTGGCGGATCTAAGATTGTCTGGAGGCATTGGTTAAGTGCAGGAATACGAACTTTAAATGATGTTATTTCAAATGGAAAACTGCTTGAGTTTACACAACTGCAACATAAATTTGGGCTGAATAAATCACAATTTTATCGATGGTTGCAATTGGAGCAGGCCATTCAGGCAGGGTTCCCTGAATGGAAAAGTCTTAATTCTCAATATAGTATGAATTTTTATACTTCCAGGCAAACTTTCTGGGTCACCAGGCCGCGCAATGGTACAAAGTTATTAGGGATTTGGTTAATAAAAAACCTAAAAAATGGTCTTAGGGATATTTGGAGCATTGAGATTAAGCATCAGATTTCAGCATCTCAATGGCCACAAATTTGGTCTTGGAGAATAAGATGTACATTGTCAGCATCTATGAGGCAAACTTGGTTTTTTCTTTTGCATAGAGCATTTTGGACCCCAGTTAGATTACAAAAGTTGAATAGTTCATTATCTAATAGATGCTGGCATTGTAAGCTTGATATAGGGACTTTGGATCATCTTTTGGAAGTCGATCTGGGATCAAATAAATTCTTTATTAGAAAATCCTGTAGCATTAACTTATGATACTGTGATATTTTGCATGTCTATGAGGAAAAAGAGTCAGATATCGGCAAGTAACAACAAACTTTTTATTGATTATGACAGGAGTTGCCATTCAACATATTACTAACAATTGGAAAGACCATAGCAGACTTAACTTTAATTTCTGGTGGAATTCACTATGTCATTTATATAAAATGGAACGTTCAATAGCGATACAAAATGGAAAATATAAAATTTTATTAAAATATGGGAGCCATTAACATTGTTTTTGTATGAATAAACGCCATTTTTTTCTTTTGAAAATACATCATTTAAGAAGGGACGGGGGAGGGATTTTACATTTGAAGAGAGGGTAAAATGAATTAAGAATAGTGTTGGGAGGGAGGGTGGGATATGGGTTTATATATATATATATATACATATATATATACAATTGTTATTATCTTGATGGATTTATCAAGTGTTGTTTTTTGAGCAAATGTATGATCTTTATTTTACAACTTGTTGAATGATTAAAAAGGAATAAAGAATTTAAAAAACAAGAAAATAGCGCTGCTATTTAAACAGAATGCTGTCATTACTGACCAATCATGTCTCCCCAAGAAACAATTTGATTGGTCTATAATTCTTTCAATGAACATTTTTTTTGTTTTCAGTAGCTGTTTCTACTTGAGTCAGTATTAATTCGGACATTAGAGATGTTAACAAAATATTTCAACAAACTATACACTTCAAATCTAAAGTTACTGTACTGTGAGAAAAATGACAACAGCAATAAGACTGAGGTTTAAACATAAAACACTCTCCATTCAAAACTGTTGTTCAAACCTATTGTTTTCAAAGAGTGCAGCCTATTATCCATCTTTGTTCACACTGTGTTAGCAACTTGTCACGATATCCCCCTCTCTTATTCCCATGTTGGATATCAATGATTCAACCAAACAAACAAAACTGTGGAAATACAATGTTCTCGGACCTTGGAGATAATTTATTCAAAATATCCTTGATAAAAGCAAACATAACTTTAAAACGGTAACAAAAACTCAATCCACATGTGTCTTTTAGAGGGACCCAACACGGGCCGTGTTTCGACTAACACGCCTTCCTCAGGGATCCAAGATGTAAAAGACTGTCTTTCATATATGTGGAAAAAGTATATGCAAGATACTAAAAGATCTGAATCCAGAAGACAAATAGCTTTTTGCTGTTCCTATCGATGATTAAACAACATAAGTCTGAAAATGCATGATATTGATCAAGACAATGTTGCACCTAAGTGCCTCTATTCTTTTCCTTTTCCTTTTCAAACTTGATCTGTGTTCATTCATCCAAATTTTTAAACTTCTTGTGGTCTTCCATACTTAAACTTTAAGGCATGGGCAAAATACCACATATACAGCAAACTTGGTATTACAATTGCTGAAATGTTTAAATTTATAAATATTACCATCGGAAAGATTAGCAAAGGATTTAGATTGTTAAGGTAATATCACAATATTTGCAAAACCTGCATTTATAATGTCCTGTGGGTCCAATTGATCTCTTAATCTGTGGCAAACATGCTGCAGACACAGGAGGATTGTGAAGATCTGCAACGTGACATAATCAGGCTCAAGGAATGGGCATTAACATGGCAGATGAGGTTCAAACATGGATAAGTATAAAGTGATGCATGTCCGGTAACAAAAATCTCGTGCACGAATACAGGATGTCCGGGGCGGGTACTTGGAGAGACCTCCCAGGAAAGAGACTTAGGAGTTATGATCGATAAGTCGATGAAGCCGTCCACGCAATGTGCAGTGGCGGCGAAAAGGGTGAACAGAATGCTAGGAATGATAAAGAAGGGGATCACGAACAGATCGG
Organism: Geotrypetes seraphini; assembly: GCF_902459505.1. Taxonomy (NCBI): domain Eukaryota; kingdom Metazoa; phylum Chordata; class Amphibia; order Gymnophiona; family Dermophiidae; genus Geotrypetes; species Geotrypetes seraphini. The sequence goes on from NC_047095.1 coordinate 75,288,535, forward strand.
AGAAAGTTATCATGCTGCTTTACCAGGCCATGGTGCGCCCTCACCTGGAGTACTGTGTCCAGCACTGGTCACCATACATGAAGAAGGACATGGTACTACTCGAGAGGGTCCAGAGAAGAGCGACCTAAGATGGTTAAGGGGCTGGAGAGTTGCCGTACAGTGAAAGATCAGAGAAACTGGGCCTTTTCTCCCTTGAACAGAGGAGATTGAGAGTTGACATGATCAAAACATTCAAGGTACTTAAGGGAATAGACTTAGTAGATAAGGACAGGTTGTTCACCCTCTCCAAGGTAGAGAGAAGGAGAGGGCACTCTCTAAAGTTAAAAGGGGATAGATTCCGTTCAAACATAAGGAAGTTCTTCTTCACCCAGAGAGTGTTAAAAAACTGGAACGCTCTTCCGGAGGCTGTTATAAGGGAAAAACACCCTCCTGGTATTCAAGACAAAGTTAGACAAGTTCATAATGAACAAGGAGGTACGCTGGTAGGACTAGTGTCAGATAGGGTGCTGGTCTTTGACCAGAGGGCCACCGTGTGAGCAGACTGCTGGTCATGATGGATCACTGGTCTGACCCAGCAGCGGCAATTCTTATGTTCTTATGACAATATGCTGTTCTTAAATTCTTATCTAAAACGTGGGATGTGATTGAATGATCTTCCAATTATTACGTATAATCTGTTGAGAACAAAACTTGCATTAGAATATTGCATAACAAAAGTCTGTATTAAAATCTATAATTTCTTCTACTTTTTCCATTTCTTCTAACAAATTTTATGTGATTATATTTGGCATGATGATAAGCTTTTCTGGAGGACCTTCTTACTATACCTATGTTCTTGTAAATCATTTGTTAATGTTCATGAATATTTTTAAATTTACTCTCATTATTACATATTCTCTGAAATCTCAAATACTAAGAAAATGGTAAATTTTCACATAGATGTCTTGGATGACAGCTCTCATTACTTAGAAAAGTATTTCTATCGGGTATCTTTTTTTATATACTGTAGTTTCAATACCTGCTGACGTTTGGTTTATCATTACATCCCAAAAATCAATGGATTCATATGAGAGGTTGTAAGTGAATTGTATATGAGGAATTGCAAGGAATTCCCTCTGTCCCAGTCCATAATGCAAATATATTGTCTGTGTATCTAAACCAAGAGTGTAACTTTTCTTCAAATGCGGATTTAAAGATCTAATCCTCTTCAAAATTTATTCATAAAAAGACAAGCTGCTGATGGAGCAAATATCAATAACATTGATATCAATATCAATCCCGTCCAGTGACTTATAAATATAGCTGTTAATTATACAGTACATAAAGAAATTTTCTTTCTTACAAATTCAAAATAAATTCAGTTGGCATCTTATGAGGTTTTCAAATTTAGGTTTTTATATACTGCTTATGCAGGTTTAAGCGGTTTCACAATCAGGTATTCAAGTATTTTTCCCTCTCTGTCCCGGTGGGCTCACAATCTATCTAACGTTACCTGGGGCTATGGAGGACTGAATGACTTGCCCAGGGTCATAAGGAGCCGCGTGGGGTTTGAACCCACAACCCCAGGGTGCTGAGGCTGTAGATCCAACCACCGCGCCACACACTCCTCTCCCGCTGCTCCAGCACTCCAAACAATATGTTCACTTCTTCTTCTTGAAGTATTGAGGTGGAAAGAGCTGTTATATCTAGAGTATCAGCAACAAAGGTTTGTCCGTCTGATTGATTGATCCTATATTCTCAAAAAATGAGACATGTCTTTGATGTATGTTCTATGTTTTTCTACTTCCGTTCTCAGAAACCAATCCACATACATAGAAACTGGCTGTAACAAAGAACCTTTGGATTGATACAATCAGTTGCCCAGAGGATTTAATGCATTCTTGTGAATCTTTGGTAATTATACAGGATTGGAGTAATTGGATGTTGTTTTATTCAATATTTAAATTCCTGTTTGGTTAAATATCCCTCTGTCATACATGATCTAGTAATTTTATTAATTACAGATTTCAGTTGTCTTGTAGGGTCTAATGTTAGCTTTATAAACTCTTGTGTCATTTAGTTGTCTTCTTCCACTTCTGCCTCATAACCAGCCCTGTTTAAAACCACCACAGCTCCTCCTTTGTCAGTTTTTTTTTTTATAACTGTATCTGTTGATTCTTTCAAACCTTTTAAAGTTTGTCTTTTGATTTTATTTATATCATTTCTAGAGGTGAAATGTAAATGATTGACTTCTTTTAAGACTACATTTCTAAATGTTACTAAACTGGGTCCAAAGGTCCCTGGTGCTGTCCATGATGATTTACTGTGGACAATAGAAGGATCGTAATAAATTTCTGAGTCTGAAAAATGAATTTTAATTTTCAAATTTCTCAAAAATTGTTCTAAATCAATTTTATATTGAAAATCATCAAAATGATTAAAAGGTACAAATGACAAACCTTTGGATAACAGTCTTTTCAACTTATGTCAATTCTGTTGCAGATAAATTTACTACCACTGTTTTTTTCTTTTGATTCAATGTTTGTTGCCGATATTGGCCTCTTCCCCAGTTCTTTCCTCACCGTTTCTCCAGTTAATTTTGTCTTCTTGTAGCTAAAAATCCCTGTTTTTTGGCGGTCCCTCCAGACCGGCACAGATCGAATGGGTTTACGCTCCTCTGCCAGCAGTGGAGACTGAGACATTGACTTTTAGCTGTAGTATAGATGGGCTGTGCAATCCCATCTGCAATCAGTCTGTTCTCAGTCTTCAGCAGGTGGAGGTGGTAAGCCTGTGCAGTCTTTCCTTTGTTTAGTGTATGGCCTGTTGGATTGGATTAGTGGCCTTCTTGTCCCTGTTTGTCGGTGCCAGATTGAGCTTGGGGGACCCTTTCAGGGGTCCACCCGACCTTGGTGGTGCCACACTCAACTAGTCGAGTCCCTCTCCCCATTTCCCCAAAATGTTTTACTTTAGCGGTGTTCAGGCAAGGGCATGTAGCTTTGAGAGCCAATGGGGTCTTCTCAATTGCTCACTAAAGTTGTATAAAAAAAAAAATCCTGAGGCAGTGCCAGTCTGAAAGCAAGTGTCTAATTGACTTTAATTGTTTTTTATTGCTACCTGCATTTTTGGTTTTCCTCCTAGCAGTTTTCGTAATGAGCACTTTTAACGAGCTTAAAAGTGTTCATTGTACTCCAGACAAGCGGTTGATGCGGCCGGAGTGCACAAAGTGCTCTGTCTACCGTGAAAAGGAATTCTTGTTGACTTTGGGTGCCAGTGAATGGGGTTCCCCTTTTGAACGTGCACCACTCATCAACTGCAGGCAGTGGGGATGCCTGAAGTTCCCTTACCGCCCACACAGGGATTTCCCCCAGCCGCCGACAGGAAAATATGGTTTCCCTTATCGCTGTAGCTGCTGCAGCCGGCTCTCCTGTTCAGGCCTCTTTGCCACTAAAGGCCTCAGGTGAGATTTTTTCGGCAGGCTTTTCAATGGTTTTGGCAGGAAGCTCTGCCATTTTGCCTGTGGCCTCAGGTGACCTTCCTCCTGTCTTAGAGAGACAGGAACAGGTTTTTTTAAAATGTTTCTCCTGCTTCTGCAGTAAGTGCTTCTTTGTCGAGTGTGTGTGGGGGGTTCTGCTCATTGAACTTGTTTTAGCCATGTACAATGCTTACTTATAGGTTTCTGGGGATCCTGTTTCTTTCCTCCGGGGATCTCTGGGGGGGGAGGTTTTGGAGGGGGCTTTTGCTTTCCACTAAAGCAGTATTTCCCCCTTTCCACTCAGGTTTTCAAGGGTATCCACAATAGAAACACAGAGTATGACGGCAGAAAACGGGTCGGCGGCCCCAACAAGTCTGCCCACTCCAGAACCCTCCCTCCTGCAAATCTGTCCACTTAATCAATATGAACCCTCCTCTCTGGGGCATCATCTTTTAGGCATAGCTCTGTGGTGCCCCCACTGTTTGTCCCATCGACTCTTGAAGTCGAGCATGCTACTGGCCCTCAACCATCTGGCGTGGAAGATCATTCCATTGATCAATAACCCGTTCGGTGAAGACGTATTTCCTGGTGTCACCATGAAATCTTCCCCCCCTTAAGTTTCAGCGGATGCCCTCTTGTCGCAGTGGGGACTCTTTAGAAAGAAGATTTCTTCCTCCACTTTAATGTGACCCGTGATGTATTTGAATGTTTCTATCATGTCCCCCCTTTCTCTGCACTCTTCGAGAGAATATAAGCGCAGTCTGGTCAGATCTTCTCCATAAGGGATGTCTTTCAGTCCTGAGACCATCCTAGTGGCCATTCTCTGGATTGACTCCATTCTCTTCACATCCTTTTGATAATGTGGCCTCCAAAACTGGACACAGTACTCCAGGTATGAGTGGACATGTTAAACATGACTTCACAGACCCTCACTTTTACGTCAGGTCCCGACCTTCACGATGGGCCTTGCGAACCTCCATTGTTGCTTCCACTGTCTTCAGCGCCCTTCAGACACTGCTTAATGAAACTTCCTATGAATGATGGTCAGCTCCTGATAGTTTGATACTGGCTCTGTGATCTCTTTGCCTACCTCTTGGTTGCCTGCTAACTGGACTGGTACATGTGTGCTTTGCATGATCCGTCCAGCTTCTTCCTGTTACCGCTGGCCAATGTGTGAACACCTGGAGCCCCTGTATTCAACACCAGGGGTCGCCAAAAGCGGTCTCTACTTCCACCAATTCCCTTAAAATAGGTGAATGGGGTGATGACTGTCCTGCAAAATGGATCATTGCTGCTTATGGACCTGCCACATGGACCGAGGATGACACCTGGGGCTATCGACCCAATCTATATGCCTGAACTGCATTATTTGTCTACAAGCTGTATTTGAACTGATAACTAATGAGACCACCTGAGCTTTGAGTACCATTGTCAGAGCGAATGCTAAAATGCACACTGCTATCTATCAGAACTGCCTAGCTCTAGACAGAAGGTGGTGTCTGTGGTAAATTCAACCTCTCCAGCTGCTGCCTTGAACTTGAATAAAATGATTGAGGACGATGTGGATCGTATCACCAAACTGGCTCATGTTCCTGACCAGACCTGGCGTGACCTTACTGCAGACTGGATCTCTGGTACCTTCGGCTCCTGGTTGCCCTCTGGTTCAGCACTGAAGATCATCTTGCTGGTTGCCGCCCTGTCTTCTCTGTTCCTTTGCTGCCTGCCCTGTGTAGTCCCCATAGCCATAAAGCTGCTCCACTGAACTATGGACTCTGTTGTCAAACGTTCCACTGCTGCATTGGCCCTTGCTCTCTCCCAGTATCGTCTCTTACCCACTGGGGACCCCGACTTTCCTGACCCCTAACTTTATTTTGTCAGGCTTGGCTCCTTAGGTATGCCAGCCTGAAAGGGGGGAATATAGGGTCATGAAATGGTTAACTGTTGTTTAAAATATTGCTCTGGTCTACATAGCTGAAGAAAGTTTACAATCTATTGACTTCATCTGCCTAAAATGTATGTCCCTACCATACCACATTGTAAGCTGAATAGATAAGAGTTTGAGCCATGATGTGCCCTGCCCTTCTGTACATGTAGCATTTAGACCTGTAAGATTTAGATAAGCAGAGAAATGAGCTAGTTTCCTAAAGGACTATAAGTTGTACCCCTGAACCTATCATAAGTGCTGGCTTAGGACCAATAATAATTGTAGAAAAGTTATAGAAGTAACAAATGAAAATTGTAGTTTTTGCATATATTAGTTTGCAAAAAGGGCATAAAAGTCTGTGTATTTCCTGTTTCTGACACTCTAGTAGGCAGGCTATTAACTGCACTACAGTCCGGTATACCGTAATAAATTTCTTGTACTTTCTTCACGCCTCTGACTTTGTGTGTCCAAGTGACCTTTCAGTCTCACCATGGCTCTTTATAACGGTAGTTTGACTTCAGGCTTTCGGCTGACAAAGCTTCTTCTGATGTAACCCAGCATTTGTCTAGCCTTTGCTGACGCTTTCTCCACCTGATTGGCAGCTTTCATATCTTCCCGGATGAGAACTCTTTCTGCAGTAGTTCTAGTTAAGTTTTCACCGTTCAAGGTGTATGTTCTGCATGGATTTCCTCTCCCAAGATGCATTACCTTGCATTTTTTGGCATTAAAGTTTAATTGCCAAGTACTGGACCATTGTTCCAATAAAAGCAGGTCCTGCTCCATAGTGCTGGGCCTGGTTGTGCTGTCTGCCCACAATGTTGCATAGTTTAGTGTCATCGGCAAATAATGTAATTTTGCCTCGAAGTCCCTTAGTCAGATCCCTTATAAAGATATTAAATAGCATCGGGCCCAAGACCGAGCCCTGTGGCACTCCACTGGTCACTTTCGATGTTTTTTGATGGAATACACTTTACCATTACTCTTTGAAGTCTGCCGCTTAGCCAGTCTTGTACCCATGCTGTCAGTGTTTCTCCTAGTCCTAATGATTTCATCTTGTTCAGTAACCTCCGGTGTGGAACACTATCAAAAGCCTTGCTAAAGTCCAAATACACGATGTCCAGGGACTCGCCCCCATCCAGTTTTTTTTGTTACCCAGTCAAAAAAGCTTATCAGATTGGATTGACAAGACCTTCCCTTTCTAAAGCCATGCTGGTGGGGATCCCTTAATCTTTCATCGTCCATAAACGTGTCCAATCTGTTCTTAATCAACTTTTCTATGAGTTTACTCACTATTGATGTAAGACTCACCGGTCTATAATTTTCAGCCTCTGACCTGCATCCCTTTTTATGGAGTGGGATAACGTTGGCAGTTTTCCAGTCCAGGGGTACTTTTCCCTTGCTAAGGGAAAGGTTGAATAGCCCGGCTAATGGCTCTGCCAGGACGTCACTCAATTCTCGAAGTACTCTAGGGTGTAGATTGTCCAGGCCCATAGCTTTGTTTACTTTTAATTTTGATAGCTCTTGGTAGACTTCGCTCGCAGTAATTTCCATGTCCCAGAATGGGTCCTTTGAACTTCCCTTTGTCTGTAGCTGAGGACCGGATCCCGGTGCTTCGCAGGTGAAGACTGAGCAGAAGTAGCTATTGAGTATTTCTGCTTTGTCTGCATCCGAGTCTGTAAAGTTGCCGTCAGGTTTCTTTAGGCGCCCAATACCACTTGTGCTCTTCTTCCTGTCACTAACATATTTAAAAAAGGATTTCTCCCCTTTCTTTACCTGCCTAGCTATGTTTTCTTCCATCCTGAGTTTGGCCTCTCTGATTGTGGTTTTTAACTTTTCTGGATTTAGCCAGATAGGTTTCTTTAGCTTCCGGTCGTTGTGATTGTTTGTAGGTAAAGAAAGTTTTTTGTTTTTTTTGCTTCACTAGTTCTGAGTTCTCCACAGAGAACCACTGTGGTCTATTGTTTCTGCGTCGTTTGCTCACTGTTTTTATGTATATGTTAGTTGCTTCATGCAGGGTAGACTTCAGAGTAGACCATAGTTCCTCTACATCAGTGGTTCCCAACCCTGTCCTGGAGGAACACCAGGCCAATTGGGTTTTCAGGCTAGCCCTAATGAATATGCATGAAGCAAATTTGCATGCCTATCACTTCCATCATATGCAAATCTCTCTCATGCATATTCATTAGGGCTAGCCTGAAAACCCGATTGGCCTGGTGTTCCTCCAGGACAGGTTGGGAATCACTGCTCTACATTATTCGTCGTGCTTTAGTTTTGCAGCACTTTGTAGACATAGTCCCCCATGCCCTGAAAGTTAGTTCCTTTAAAATTTAGGACCTTAGTCAATGTCTTTGACCTAGTGGTTCCTTTTTGGAGGCGGAACCAAACCATGTTGTGGTCACTGGATGCCAAGGTGTCACCCACCGATACCCCTGTGACACTGTCTCCGTTGGTGAGCAACAGGTCCAGGATTGCCTGGTCTCTGGTGGGTTGCAGTATCATCTGCTTGAGGCGTGCTCCTCGCATGGAGACTAGTAGCCTCTTGCTCGCTGGATGTAGTGGAAGGCATATAATGGAGGCAGTATATGCAAATCAAGTTTATGCATATTCATTGTGGATATCCTGAAAACCTGACTAGTAAGGGGGTACTCCAGGACTGAGTTGAGAAACACTGCAGTAGAGAATGACATGGGACAAATTTTTTCCTGTTCTCGCGGGAGCTCATTTTCCTGTCCCATTCCTGCAAGCTCTGTCCTCATCTGCACAAGCCTCAAGCACTTTAAAATGTTCGAAGCTTGTGCAGTTAAGGCAGAACTAACAGGAATGGATCAGGGACAGTGACAAAACTCGTGGGGAAGGGATGAGGAAATTGAGTTCCTGTGGGGACAAATTTGTTCCATGTCATTCTCTATCTTCCACGTCTACCCCTATCCAGCCTCCTTCAGCGTTGGCTCCTGCTCAGTCACCCTCATCTTCATCCAAGTGGCCGCGGGTTTTGTGAGACGAGGATTTTTTATTTGCAGACACGTTTTTGCCTGATGAGAGCTTGGACCCTTTGTTGGATCCACAAAATCCTCTCGGGGGATGATGCCGGCGTTTGTTTTTCTGAGATGCTGGTTGGCAAGGATGTGTCGGTGGTGCACATTTTTCACCAGGACGAGCTGTAGGAGTTTATTCTTTGGGTTTCTTTGGTTTTGCATTTTGAGGAGGAAGCGAAAGAACCCCGTATTTGGTGGACCTCTGCTTCAAGGGATCCACTCAGCCTCCCGTTCTTTTCCTATGCATCAGGATATTCGGAATGTAATATACGCACAGTGGAAGACTCCGGATACACCTTTTCGCTTGGCATGGTCCATGACCAGGCTCTATCCCATTCCTGATGGGGAAGGGATACCTTTAAGTCTCCTGTGGTTGATGCGGTGGTCTCGGCTATCGTATGTAGACATACAATGCCAGTTGAAGGTGATTCAACCTTGAGAGACTCCCAGGATTGTAAGATGAAGTCTCTTGTTAAGTAGAGTTTTGACATGGCTGCCTTGGCTGTCCAGGCGGTAATTTGTCGTGGTTTGATAGCCGGGCTTGTTTCCAGTGGTCTGAGCGGGTCCTGGACCAGGAGACTGATGACTGGTCATTGGTGGATCAGGAGGTGGCTAAGATTGAGCTCAGTGCTTCTTATCTCTCAGATGCCATTTATGATCTTTTGCTGGCATCTGCTAAATCAATGGAGTTGCCCCTCACCATATCCTGTGGCTTCGGGGTTGGTCAGCAGATACGTCCTCAAAAGCTAAGCTCAGTAGATTTCCTTTTAGAGGCTCCTTCCTTTCGGGGAGGAGTTGGATAAGGTTGTTCAGGCCTTAAGTGATTCTAAGGAGCCCCAGTTTCCAGAGGACCATCCTCGCCAGGCATTGTGGGGTGGCGGCGCTTTGGGCATTTGCGTGATTTTTGTCGGTACCACCCTGGCTGGGATATGGCCTCTTTTCCTTCCAGAGGACATTTCTTTCAGCACATGCAGTCCTTTCGGGGAGCCCATCCTTCTGGTCCAATGATTCATTGCTTGTCCTTCCTCTGGTTCCGGTGGAAGCCCAGTTGCTGGAGTTTTACCAGGGGTGGGCTGAAATCACAACGGATCAGTGGGTCCTAAAGGTGATTCAGGATGGCTATGCTCTAGAATTTTACCTGCCTTTGCCAGATCATTTCCTCTCTTCTCCTTGTCAGGCAGCTAGGAAGAAACAGTGGTAGTCCCAGTGCCTCCTCAGGAGTTTCGTATAGGCAGGTATTCCATTTACTTTGTGGTGCCCAAAAAAGAGGGGTCATTTTGGCGTATCTTGGATCTGAAAGGGGTCAACAGGGCACTTTGGGTTCCATCTTTTCACATGGAGACTCTGAAATATGTCATACTGGCCGTTCAGCTGGGGGAATTTCTGACTTCTCTCGATCTGACGGAGGCCTACCTGCATGTTCTGATTTGGTCCTCCCATCAGCAATTCCTTTGCTTTGAGATTTTAGGAAAGCACTATCAGTTTTGTTTGTTTCCTTTTGGTCTGGCCATGGCTCCGCAGACTTTTTCCAAGATTTTGTTTGTGGTGGAGACGGCCTTGCACAAGGAGGGCATTCTGGTTCATCCCTATCTTGATGACTGGTTGATCCAAGCAAAGTCCTTTCAGGAGAGCTCCTGGGTCACGACTCTGTTTGAGGTGATCCTGCAGTTGCTGGGCTGGGTGGTCAACTTGTCCAAAAGCCAGTTGACTCCATCTCAGCACTTGGAGTATCTCAGGGTTCTCTTCAACACCAGCTGGGGAGAGTCTTTCTTCTCGAGGCCCGGGTGCTGAGATTGCAGTTGCAGATTTGCTTTCTGATGGATTGTCATTGCCTTTGGGTGCAGGATTTTCTGCAGGTCTTGGGGTCAATGGCGGTCTCCCTGGAAGTGGTCAGGTGGGTTCAGGCTCATTTGCATCCCCTTCAGTATGCTCTCCTTCGGCAATGGTCTCCTCCACAGTTTCAAGATCTGGACTCTCCAGTCCCTCTTCGGAGGTTGGTTTGTCGCAGCCTCCACTGGTGGCTACAGTCTTCCAATCTGATTTAGGGGGGTGAGTTTGGATCAGCCCCAGTGGACAGTGCATCTTATGGATGCCATTCTCCTCAGTTGGGGAGCTCAATGTCTCAGTCGCTTGGCTCAGGGCAGCTGGTCATCGAAGGAAACATCCTGGTTGATCAGTGTTCTGGAGACCAGAGCCATTCGG